>NW_008679761.1:52845-78121 GCF_000695815.1 Acanthisitta chloris | reverse complement strand
TTCCACTCTAAGCTTTTTGCTATTTAAATAGGCTCCATGGGGAACAAGGTAGCTTGCAAGTTTTAAAGAGAAACGCAATCTTCAAAGCAGCCCAGAACCTGCTTCAGGTAGGAATGTGAAGGGATGGAATAAAGAGCGTGGGAGGCATGGTATTATTTTGGAAACAGGGAAATCCCAGTTTTATTAACATCTCTGAAGAATCCAAATCTCTGCACCTGGGGTTTTCCCAGGTGGGATGGGGAAGTGCATTTTTCCATTTGATAAATACCTGAATATAGGGCCAAACTGAAAAATTCAGGTAAAAGAGACTATTTCCAGTCAAAAAAACTGCCTGCTTATGAAATAGCTGTGCTTGATTTGAGAACTGTGTTCTTCATCACTGCACAGTTACAGATTTGCTCTGTCTTTTCTGTGAAAGTGCCATACACTTTTCTGTTACATGACTTGCTAACAAAAAAATATTGCAAAAGTAGTTTATCCCTTGATATTGACTTCACAAAACCTGTGAAGTCTGGTGCCTGATGAAGGCTGAAGTAATACCTAAGAGTCTCCCACAGCCCTGGTGGAAAGCTCTGAGTCTGATTTCTGTCCCCAGTTGCTCCTTTGCACTGTTATATAGAGCAGATGCACCCACAGCACCTGGCACAGGAACTTGCACACAGCCTCAGGTGTGGCCACTGAAGATGGCGGTTCTCCATTTTGCAGCTGCTCCCCAGTGTGTGAAGGGAGCCCAAGCAAAAGTTATTCTCTGCATGTTCACAATACATAGTAATGCAACACCCAAAAGCCCATCTTGCCTCTCAGAACAGGGAATGTGGGCCAAATTGCCTGACTTGTCTCATAGCCTGGGGTAGCCCCACCTGGTCCTTCATGGAGGAGTAAATGAAATAAAAAATTTGAGGGCAAAGAGAAAGGACTTACAGAAACAAAGCTTTTTAGTTGTAGGAGATGCCTTATCTGTCACCCTTGTTCTTACATCCCATGCCTATAGGACAGACACCATGCACTCCCAGGGCTGGGCAAATGAAATAAAGCAATAATAGCAAATACTATATTTCAATTACTAAAATATTCCCATGCATCAGGCCACAAGCTAAAAAACTCCATCTGTTTATTTAATTGCAGTTTACCAGGATCATGGTAATTAGAGATAAAACAGATCTGTTAGATTATCCAGTTTATTTTACTGCAAGAGCGGTAACTTAATAAGACATATTAACATACTAAATTCATCCTGCCCTAGATCTCAGCCAAAATGCTGGAAAGATAAGATATGTTACTGCAGTTTGCCTTCATAACAAAATGGTTGATATCTGCTTTATTTTGGCTCGCAGTGCTACTGTGAGTCATATTAAGAAAAGGCTTTTTTTGTCCTTGTTTTACCTGTAATCTGAACCTTGCTGCATTGTTTAGAGCACCTTCTGACCATATTGCTCTGGTTGTAATTAACCACAGCACAGGGTTTTGGATTCCTGATGCAAATAATCTTCCAGAAAGTTACTCTGGATCGAACTGATGTTTCCCAGAGCACTTGCAATAGTATTTCATTCTGAGCTACAGGTTGCAGCTGGTCTGTCTCTCACTGTGTGCTGCTAAGTGCTTAGACTGGCACTTTATTATCAGAATAGAACAAATCTAGGCTAATGTGTGTAGTATAAAGAGTCCCAGGGAGCCAGGGCTCCTCATTCTCCAACCATTCTTTCCAGTTTTTCTGCTGTTGCACTCCGGATAATTGCAGTTTAATTGGGTGACATGAAATGAAAACTGTGTCCACATTATCCAGGATTATCTCTTTTTCCTGAAGCCTGCCACCAATTGAAAGGAGCCCATTTATCAGTCCAAAGAGCTGTGCTCAGTTGCTTTTACGAGCTGGGAAGAGTGTGAGAACAGGCTGGAAATGGGAGAAAAGGACTTGACAGCTAAGAAAAATTATTTCAGTTGTTTATCACGAGGAAAGTTTATCTGATTCTTCACAAAATGATATGGAGTCTCAGAGTGTCAAGCCATGAGTAATGAACATTGACCAAGTTTGCTTCCTCAACTTGATGTGCTCGAACACTGCCTCCCTTTTGTGTGGGCACAGATCAACTTTAAAAGCTTCTTTCAGGCAGCATGAATGCACTTCATTTTACCAAAAAGAACTTTGTATTGATAGCTAGGAAAAAGGAAAGTTGTTTAAAAAGGAAGGGTAGACAATCAGGACAAAATGAAGAGCTTTCAGTTTCCATTATGAGCATGTCGCTCTATTCTTCTCAGCTGTTTATACATTCCCAGCACAATAATGCCTCTTTGCAGTAATATGTTTCCCCTTTTACACTATTCATATTGAAAAAAGCCCTCACATCATGACCACAGTAATAAATACTATAGAAATGTGGGTATAATGTCAATTTGCATTCTGTGAGAAGATCAAGGTAAACCTAAAGGCCAAAAGAATATTCCACTAATGCTCATTCATCATTCTACAGTCCAGGTAACAGAAGGACCTTGTCACTACACTGCACACCCTTTCAATTGCTAGTGCATCTGTGTGAATATTTTAGCCTAATGCACCGATTGTTAAATAGAAAGAGCAGTCTTTGAAATTGTCTACTGCACTCAATTCCCTAGCTGCACAAGGTCTGGGCCGGAGTGGTTTCTATTCAGAAGGATATAGAAGGCATTAGTTCAGTAAGCACAGTGTGTGTGAAAGCAACTGAAGATATTAGGAGTTATTAAATCAAAGTTTGCAAAGAAAAAAAGCTCATGAACTATGAATGGCTACTGTAAATATACTGTAAATAACTCACATAGATGAATGAAACCACAGTAGTTGTCCAGGCACTTCTGATTATAAATCCAACAGAGAGAAGGGATTTGAATATGTATGTACTAATAAATTTCCCTTTTCCACCACTTACGCCTCTTTAAATCATTGGTCAGCTGCATTAATTAACACAACACACCTCTAAATAAAGGCACTCTCACAAGCACACATCCAGAGGCAGAGCACAGCTGAGAGTCGATCCCCCCTGCTCACACACTGCCCTGGGTCTGCTCTGTATATCCAAAACATTAATGTCAAAGCTGATCCTGAGCCCATGGACAGCAAATGGAAAGACCTTTGCTTGTGTGAGTGGCCTTGGGATCAGCCCACTCCATGTGTCTGTGTGCTGTGTTCTCCAAGAAAGACAAATTTCCTGGGAACCATGGAGGACAAGGCAATAGTTCCCCAGCTCAGGACTCAGCAATTTTTTTCGGAATTGCTAGGAATTAAAAAGAGAAAGCTGAAGTCAACAAAAGAAACAAAGCACAATATTGTCATTGGTAGGTGGCTCCTTACAGGCTAGGGAGGGGTGCTGAAAGTGATAACTGCTGGCTTTTCTCCTCACTTTTGCATCTACCAACATGTTCCAGGCAGTGGAAATGCCATCAGGAGGGGCCATTATCTTTTATAGCTGTGGAGTGTGTAGGGTTCAGCTGACTCCCCTTTACAAAGCATTTAGGGACACATAGATAACAAATGCTACAGCAACAGGAGATGCAGGAACATAACCCAAGAGCCTACATGCTGCTTTAATACAAATCAAACATGGAGCCCAGTGGGTCTTGTGTGTGGTGATGCAGATTGGATGTTTGCGCTGCTGCAATGGATTTTTGTTAATGTTTCTTTCTGATCAAGGTGTGCAGCTTGTTATATGAATTTTACATTTTATTTTTAATATATGTTTCACTAACAGCCAGGCCAACTCTACGCCACTGTATTCCTCTCATGTGTTTTCAGCACAAAGAAGTTATGTCAGGAAAATTTGCAATTATAAAAAAGAGCATGAAAAAGTCCATATATGCCCAAACCAAAGGTGACCTGCAGCTATTTGTAAGTATGCTCTAATCCATTCCCTTATGCTCATTATCCAGCAAGGAAATTCCAATTCATTCAATACACACCATATTAATTAAAAAAAATGTTGCCCCATTCACTCCACTTTTCATTGACAAGATCTCATCTGAGATGAAGGGAAAACTGATCTGGTATTATGCAGGACAGGTGGCAAGATAGTTACAGCGTGACACCCATTTACCTTTGTGAATAGCAGTGTTATCAGCTTTGCTAACCCAAACTATGTGTTTTAGTCAGAATATCCCTAAGTTCTTCATGTACTGAGGCCATTGGTCCTTAAGAACATTAAAATCTTTCTTGCATGTTCCACATCTTGATTAAACCTAGCTATTCTTTCAATTGTATTTATGTAAAATCCTTTAGCACCCCAATTTTATTTATAATGCTCAGGAAAATTCAGTATTATCCAAAACAGCCCCACCAATAAGAGTGAAAGGTAAGTGGTTTGTTGTATTGCCAATCCATGTATTTGTAAATGAAGAAATCTGTGTCTCTTGATACTGAATAAAAACAAACCCTACTATCATATTTCATCTGGTCTTTAATTTTGAATAACCAATGTCTGTAACATGTCTTTCATTAGGAAAGGTAGTTGCAGTATCCTCTGTTTTTCTGAGCTATCTATATTTTCAGATGGGCTGTCTTTCCCTTTTAGTTCAAGATGTTGCTACTGGGAAGCAGGAAAAGACATGATTTACTTTGTTGCATAATGGGTTTCTGTAACTTTGCTTTGTCTGTGCCTCAGGTTCATGGCCTGTCTTTATATATGTATTCAGGATTTTCATTAGAGTTTTAAGGGTCACTCACGGGGGAGGTGTGAAATGACAGGACTGCACTTAAGAAGAGACACTAATTCTAATTGTTACTTAAATGAAGGGCTGCCTCCATTTTTAAAACAATGAATAAGCTTAGTCAAGTGAGGAGTAAGTAAAGCCAGAATATTTATCTGTAGCATATATAGGTCTTTAATAAGACACCAGCTTGTAAGTTATTCTGACTTTCACATGATGTAAAGCAGACGTCTCTTCAGTTTCAGAAACATTTGGCGATGATACAGCAGGTGTGACATGTTCCATAATGTGTCTCATCTGCCTTCGTAAGTTGGCTCCTCACTACACTGCATGAAAACTCCCTGCAACTATATTGCAGATGTTTCATGGCACTTCATAATGGAGGCATATCCAGGAGGAGGACAGACAAAACAAGACGAAACAAGAGAGCTTGTACAGCAGCCACATTGTAAATCCCTCTTTTGCAGGAGAACCCCTCAAAAAAGAAAGACTTGTAGATGATTTAAGCTACAGGCTTTCTAGATCTTTAGGTTGGCTGCAGATTCGGGAACCAACTTGTGCTCTAACAGTGTGTAGTAAGCCAAGGTACTTCCAGCAGTGGGGAAAAAAACAAGTGTCTGTACCACTGCACAGGACTCTCGTAACACCTCACTTTGGATGTTTTAGGCATAGCGATCATGAAAATTCAATCCCATACAGTCAGAGAATCATTAGGTGGAAAAATGAGTCTGTTCTCATATAAGGATCTAGAAGATACTGGCTTCGTTACCTGCTTATAATCAGTTGTGATTGATCTCTGTTGTTGATGTTTACCCCTCTGACATATTTACAGAGCAGAGTTGCTTCACCTAAGGATTATGCTGGCGAAAGAACAAATAGGTATAAACTGGCCATGGGTAAACTTTGCCTGTGAAAGTGAGTTCTCTGCTGTCAGAAGGCAGAAGGTATGGACCAACCTTTTATTTGGAACAGAGTGGGTAAAATGCTAACAGCACTTGAGAGGGAGCTCTGTGAGCTTATTAAATAGATCATGTGGCCTATGTGCTCTTGCAATAGCAGATGACTGAACTGAATGACAGGTCCCTGCCCGTCCTATATTCCCGGATTTTTTTATAATCTTCCTTGTTCCTGTTTTCCATGATTGATTTCCTTCTTGCTTTCTTTTTTCCACTCTTGTTTTCAAGATAGGGACTTTAGAGAAGAAACAAAGAAATGCTGGTAAATGATAGGTGGTTTGTCAGTGCCCAGGGATCTGAGAAAGCAGACAGCAGTGTTCTGCAGCAAGCCATGTCATTGCAAATAGCTAGGCACTGTATGTGATCAGTGGAAGGTACTTTGGGAGCTCCCTTTTCCTGCCACTTGTAATGACACAGAACGTGACTGTGACATGAGAGGGCAAGAAGATACGTCCCTATCTAGATTTAGTTAGCTGTATTCATCATAGGCAGTGAAGGCTCAAGACAACTAAGGCATTACCTGAACTAGTTCACCAGGAGAGATAAAACAATCAAGTTGCCACTTAACATTTATACTTTAGACACCTATCAAATAGGATTTGCACTGAAAATCAACAATCCTCTAACAAATAGCCCCACAAACCACAAATCCCACAGTATCTCATTTATGTGTACATGCCAGAGTTGTCATACTTGCTTCAAACCGTGAAATTCATAAATCAGGATTCGAAAAGGCATACATTATAGTTGGTTTCAGATAACAATATTATGAGTTAGAGATGAAAGGAACAGGTTGGCCAAACATCAATCCAATCCCAAACTGGTCTCTGTTTTTCGAAAAAGGAAATGTAAAAAAAATGAACACATTTATCCTTTTTCATCCAATTTCACATTTTTAAAGAAGATTTGAAGGCAATCATCTTTACAATTCTACATGTAGAAGGTAGTGTTGCTCACTCCCTTCATCTCAACTCGCTACTACTATCTAAAGTGGAATTCAACTCCAGATCATGGACATTCAACTTTAAATGTCTACAGTGTGGATGTCAAATGTAAGTTGGGTGTTTCAGGTCTCCGTTGCAGTCAAAGGAGATCATAACTGGGGTGTCACTTCAGACACATAAATATCTTTTGTCCTTTGAACCTGCTGCAAGGTATCCAAGATATCTTCACAGTGCTGGCAGATGTAACCAGGATTACTGGATACTGGGAGAAGCAGCTGGATGAAAGCTACTCTGATTGCCTAATTTTAGGCAGCCAAATCCCACCACTAGTCAGTACAGTCAGTGGTGCCTGCAAGATTCCTTGTTGCATGCCAAATATACCATGCTGAGTGATGCCATCCATTTCCATGGATTCAGACACCATTAAGGACACAGGGAACTTTCCTCTTTTCAGTCTGTTGTGCTTCCCCACTCCACTGACACATTAACCCATATTGCACTGCAATTCAATCCCCACATGTAAATCTTTTCTCTTACTACACCACTTGCTCCCTTTATATTGAAAATGCTCCCCTTCGGTTTCTTTATTCAGACACAGAGCTATGAAACACCCTTAATTTTCCCTGTCTGCCTCCTGCCATACTTGCACTGTCTCCATGTACGATTGTTTTTCATTTCAGTAATGCACTGAAGATTGTTTTCAGTAGTCAAGGTATCTATCCACAGTTTAAAAATCCACCATAATGTCTGTTTTTTGACACATACATTACACCCTCCAGTCCTAGCTGAGCCCTGCAGCTGTTAAAAAAAACCTTCTTTCCTTGGATAGATCATTTCATGCCTTTCACCAGATCTTTTCCCTTGACCCTGACTTCTAACAAAACTGAATGGAAAATTTTCATGCTGACCTTACTGCATCTCAGGCTTTTTTCCCCCTACCTCTTCATGTCCTTCATCCCAGCAGTACTGGCCTTGCTAGTTCCTTTATTGTTTTCTTGCACGCACATCACAGTGTCTCTTACCAGCTAGTCTTTGTAGTGCCCTTCTACCTCTCTCCTGTTTCAAACGTGTCCTGAAAATCCATTCTTATGAAATACCTACAAACACTATATCACACTGAAAATGTTCACTGTCTTTGTGCTGCATCCTGGATGTTGATAGACAAGATAAGCTACTTGCCATGCACAAGACTGGGATGGCCATTAGGAATGAGATCTCCAATAGTAAGCAGGCTCAAATTGATAAAGTAGAGCAATAGCATGGATAATGCTATTGGTTTTTGGTGAAATCCATGAAATGTTTACATTCTGGAATGTGTTGCAAGATAGTCTTCTAATGGCACTAGTTTGTTACAAAGCCATCTTAGTGCTCAGGAGTTGTCCCTTTCTTAAAATGGGTATGATACTCCATGTCTTTTCCACCTTGAAGCCATTTCAGTGTTCTGATGGGGGGAACATATGATGACAGTTATTGAAACCACTTTGAGAGCACGTAAAAACTCCTTTAGAGCTGGACTTGGGATGGAGTCTTCACAGACTTGCAGTGACTGTAGTGTCTGAGGGTAATAGGTTAGAGATCAGAAAACATGCAACAATGCTACTGAGAAATTTTCTGACTACATTCATAGTAATTAGCTGTTTTTAACAGCAGTTTCTTAGCCTGTAATCTCATCAGGACAGGGACTGCATTAGCCTCTATAAACTTGCCTGGATGAGGCCAAAAGATGTAATTTTTTTTTGAAGTGTCAGGGTAAAATGATTTATCTTGCATTTAAAAGCTCAAATGGGCTGGGCAGGTAATAATTTAGCATTGTAGCTAATGAATCTTCTGCTCCACCTTTTCTCATTTTTATTATTTATGACAGTACAACCTGTCTTTCTCTCTGGGCTTGTTAACACTGTGTCATCCTGGGAAGTGCCTCCAGACTGCTGACTACCACTCGGGAACATTGGAAGAACGGGTTGTTCCTAGTCCATGCTTCCCCAGTTATGTGCCACACGTGCTGGGACAGGACTTTGGCAGTGCTGGAGGATAGGTAGGTAGTGGAAGCATCCATAAGCCTGCAGTTTGTGTCTGCCTCAGTTATAGGGGATTTCTAGTACTCTGAAGCAGAACGAATATTTGTTGTTTCTCTTGAGTTTGCATGGAAATCCATGATATTGCACACTGCTTACTTAAGCCTCCACATTGCAGTTACTGCTCACAGACCACTTTGCTGAACAGCAGATGAAGAGAGCTAGCCAGCCTAAGAAACCCCATTCTGTTTTCCAGAATTCACCTCTAGCTGGAGGATGCAAACCTCATCTGTCTCCTGCTGGGCACCTGCTGTTACCCTACTTGAGCAAGGCTCCTCAGGTGCTCACCAGAACACATATCAGGGAGGGAAAGAAGGGGCATTTCTTTCCTCACTCCTTTACTTAGCTCTAGTGTTTCCCTGCATTTATTTGGAATACCTTGATTGGTACCTTTGAGCTTTTTATCTTGGTTTTTTTAAAAATTTGTTTTCTCCTGATTTTTTCTTGGCTGCTTCACAGCTGGCAGCTCAGTTTTGAAGCTCTGACTGGCCCATATACCCAAGTCTTTACCCTTCCCCCACTTTCTGCCAAATGAGAATCTCCAAGCTGGCAGTAGAAATTCTTGTGAGGAATCCCCCCAGCTGGTTGCCATTGCATTTTTATTGCATTCTCTATTGCATTCTTCATCAGAATTCTGCACCAAGACACCCATTTTGTTTTGCAGGATATCCCTGTCATCCCTGAGTATTAACGATGTTGTGTAATGAGGCCAACAATTAGCTTCTGATGGTCCTGAGCTGATGCCATTTCTTCAATAATTTTTTTCCTTCAAGATTAATATTTTCTGCATTTTGTGCTGCTGGCTGTGTGCAGCAGTCTGGGGCCGCTCTAGAAAGATGGGAGGAAGGTGAGGAAGAAGCACATCAGTCTTCCTTGAAGGTCTATCTGTACTCTAGGGCATGTGTTTCCTCTTCCTCAGGGTCCTGATGTTCACAGAGCTGGAAAGCTCAGTCCTGGATTTAAAGGAAAGCAAAAGTAAGCAACTTTCCAATACCACCACTGCATTCCCCTTTTTTCCATAGGAGGGTAGAAGAGGTTTTAGTATATAAAGCTATGAACAGATGCAGAGGGCTGGATTCTTTGTGTTAGCAGTGAATTATAAGGTGGCTTTCCAATTCTCTCAGTGCTTCTTTCGGATTTTGCATTGAGACTGAATCTCTGAAGATCCCTCTGCTGTTAATCTACAGTAGGCTGCAACTCCAAATATTTTATCAACTGATGATCATCTCTCAACCAGCCCTCGGACTCAACCTGGCTAGCAGTAATGAAGGGGGCTGATACCAAACTGCTTGTTTATAAGAGTTGAGTGACACAGACGGGTTTCAGTGTCCGAGTTCTTAGCAGCTGTGACATTGCCATCACACTGGACTAAAGTGCTTTAATTTTTATTCTGGGATCAGGTGACTACTCATCAGCTATGGATATCTGGAGCCATAAGTATCCAAAATGTTGGCTGTGACAGGAAAGGACAAGTGTTAAAATACAGCCAGTGATCTTCTCAGTCAAATAACATTGACCTGAATGCATGTAAGACACAGAGAGTATATTTTGAATGTAAGTGATATTAAATTTAGTATTTCTAAAACTGACCATCGCACCCAAATCTTGGCTTAAACAAGAGCCAAAACTTAAATTGGCAGTGCTCAGCTCCTTCTTTCACATCATGAGAACTGTTCAGCATTTTGTACATGCCAAAGTGTACAGCAGTTTGGGAACCAGTGAGGACCACCCTGGGAAAGCACAGACACTTTGAAGCAACACAATTTTTGTAGGCAAGTCTGCACATGTGAAGCCATACAAGGAGCAGGGTACTGCAGGGCCCCCATGCCACACCAAAGGATAGGGGGGTCGGGGGTCCCATCAGGGTCAGTAGAGCTTAGTGGTGCTCACAGTAACCTACCTAAAACAAACTTTTAATTTCTCAAAGTCAGGTTTGACTTGATCTGTCAAAATCAGTTTCAAGGTGCCTGGTGTGAATAGCTTCAGGTGGGACCAATTTTTGGAAGATAAAAGACTAGCATATCCCCAGACCAATTCTACACCTCTTTGGCCTCCAGCCATACCTGAAAACCCTAACATGGACATTTGTCTTCATTTATTTGAAGTATTTAAATACCTCATCACTCACTGTATGCTCCACTGTAAGAGATGGAGGTTTCCACACCTCCAATTAGCTTTGAAAAAAAATGAGGCAGCAAAGAGATAACCACTGCAGAAATTAGTGACAGCTGGTGTACAAATAACCATCCCATTAAAGATACAACTTGGAGTATTCCACTCTCAACCAAAAAAACAACAGATCATTGCCTTATTTGAAATCATTGCAGGGGCAGTTAGGCTGCTGCTCCCCTTTCCACCCTTGCTGGCTGATAGAGTAAGCAAGAGGCAGACTCTCCCCCCAAGACAGCCTCCAGAGGCTTTCCTGAAGCCCCTTGGAAGGGTAGGTACAAATTAAAGACAAGATTTTCCTCAGCCATAACCAGGCCCTGGGGGATTGTTGTTAACACTGCAAAGTGTCTTTTGCCAGCCCAAATAAATAAGGACAAAACACACAGAAAATGAGTGCAGCAGTGAGATGTTGGGAGACAGCTGGCACAACACAGGAAAAAACACAATAGGAAAATTTAACATGGCAGTTTGGATTGCCATGCTACTTGGGCACAAGACCTTTCCCACCATAAATGTCAGATTTTAAAAAAAATGGCATTCCCAAAGTTAGGCCACCTTCCCCTTTTCTCATGTAAAAAAAAAAATTAGTTTTCCAGAATCAGAGACAATTTCTGAGATTTCTTTTCTGTTCTCACCAAAAGAGAAGTCCCATTTTCCCTGAGCAAAGGTTGCCAGGTCCAGGTGCTTGCACTATTACCTCCCATTCCCACACACACATTCAAATTCTCATTGATATCAAATAGCTTCCAGCATGATCATTTTTTAATCCAGTCTAAGCTTCCCATCAATATTAACTCAAAATGGTTCTTATATCACAGAATAAAATTTAAAAAAACTGTGATATTGTTTTATTAGCAGAAATAAAAGGTCAGAGAAAGAATTAAAGAAATGGCAAAAGCAGAAAATGTATCTCCTATGCTTAGGAAGTTATTCAACCTATAAATGGTCTGCAGGAGTCTCTTGAAATAATTTTTTTAATCTTTTTGAGCTACAAGAATTTGTATGTTGCATAGCTCTGCATTGTTGCTGAAGTCATTTGAATACTGAGCCATCTTCTGCTTCCCCTGATACTGGACCTATTGTTCTCCTCTGCATTAAGAGTCCTGCTACCTTAGCACTGCTTTCTATGTGGATAAGCTTTTCATTGCCTGCTCATTCAGTAAGACTCAAGGAACCAGGTTGTCATTGAATCTCTGGTTTACCCCCTGTAAGAGTGTGAGAGAAACTATTCATTACTTCTTTTCAACCTTGCACAGAGCCAGGAGGAAAGGAGCTTCGTTTATGGAACATGAAGCAATGTAATTTCATACTGGGGCCACCAAAAAGCTCCTCAGCTTTACAATGAGGAGCAATCTTTATGAGCCAAGCGGTTGGCACAGCATCCCTATATGCCTATACAGCACGCTCCATCATTATACATCTGCAGCACTGTCCTAAAGAAAGTGAATTGCTGCTGTAAAACCAAAGTGAAGTTGTCTAACAATTTTTTGTGTTGTGACCTGTTGCTCTCATTCTGCTGTTCCTGCATTCTGCTATAGATGACTTCTGTGATCTTCAGAAAACAAGTCGAAAAAAGTCTCCTTTTGCAGGGTAATGGGCTGACCTGAGGCCCTCCACAATGGGTGGAAGGATCTGACTTCTTTCCAATGGTATTGGGATAAAATTGACTTTGACAATGAGATCCATCAAGACCCAATTTTCTCTCTTTCCAATCAGGGAGTAAAATTATAGGCATATAAATAAACCCATAACTCAGCCCGCTGTCTTGCAGATGTTAATTTCCTCAACACTTGTTGTACAGGAAGCTTATAAATGCTGAAGTTAAATGAATATTTTTGGCATGACTTAATTCTAATCTTTCAGGTATCATAAAAACCAGCCAGAAGATATATATGTCAGAGAAACCCATGTGCAGCCCCTCTGAGCTGTGCTGGGACAAATGTGGTGCTACCTCAGCACAGTCCTTGCACGGGAGCTTAGTGGGAGTGAATTGCTGGCTGTCACCAGGTGAGCATATCTATTTGACAGCAGAAGATTGCATGACATTTAGGGGGGATTTCTGGATGGTGTCTGCATCACTGCACCCAGTACATATTGCAAACCACTTCAGGAATCTCCTTCCAAAGGCTGTTGCCTGGGACAGGAGCCATATTCTCCCAGATGACTCAGGAGACTGGGTGTGACCATGGTGATCTGTGAAACATTCAGGACTGTGGTCTCTAAAGGGTTACAGCTAAAATGTCTGTAGAAAATCAGCTTTAAAATGTTATACAACAAAACATGTTATTGCTGGTATTTGAGTCAGGCTTGATAATGCATTTCAGGCTGAAATATTTCTTTGATTGTCACAGAAATATATGGAGAGCCAAGTGTTTGCTTTCAATGTGCAGAATATATTTGGTTGCATTTCATTACCAGAGGCTAATTGTCTGAGAAACAGTTTTCACACCCAGCATTCCTGATCCGGTGCAAAAAAAAAAGGCTACTGGGAACCAAGAAGCCTTATGTTGCTGGTTATTTAAGAGTGAAAGGATTAGTAGTGGCAGTGAGTATTTAGGCACTTTTTGAAAGAAATGTAGGTTAGTTCTTGGATTGATGTGGGTGCCCAGTGATCCCACTCAACACAGAAGTTAAAGCACCACGTGTGCACTGGCTGTTTGTTTATAAATACCTCAATAGCCGTTTTCAGTAAAATATGGAAATTCCTTCATTCTGTAGCTGTTCTCTGTTAGATCATTAAGCATGTCAATACTGCTGAACAATCAAACAGGGAAAAAAATGGTTTAATCTGCTTATGCTGAAGTGCTTATTTATTATAATCATTCATCAAGAAGACCTGGAAAAAAAAGGAGGTTGATTATATCCATTGGTTAAATACCGCATGGTACACAAACGTGGCAAACACAAGAAAAAGATGGGCATCCTGCCTGATAAAGAATTGCACTGGAAGTGAAAGGCTGACCTACAGTCAGCAAATGTTAATCATTTTTACACCAAAGTGAGTGTAACGTTTCTATAGGGAAATTACTTCAATCTGGTCAGTGCAAGGAGCAGTTTGTATAATCGGATTGCAAATAAGGTTTGATCACATTCCAGCTTAATCTACTCTCTGAGCACCATTTACAGCACTAAATCAAACACTAGGAAGCTGCAGGTGCTGCTTTACAGTCATTACACCCAAGGGGCAGGGACTTGGTAATAAACAGCAAATAAATTGAAGCACTGACTTGCCTGCTACAGGGCATTTCTAATTATCCTCTAGTTTAGCTGGAAATTGTCATGCTCTCATCACAGGCTATTTTAACTGCTGCTGAATAAGTGTGACACTTTTAGACTGAATTAACTGAGAACACGAAGAAATGCCTTCCTTCTTTTTTTAAAAATGTTGGATCCGTAGTAACTTGCTGAGATCCGAGGAGGACAATCTGTTTTCATGTCCCCATGCTGGAAGTAGAAACAACAACTGTAAGCCTCATATATTTTAATTATGGGCCAAAGACCTACTGAAATGAACAGCACTTGTCATGATAGCTCACATGTACACCAAATGGGCTGATAAGTAGGGATGCAGCCTCCCGTGCTGTAGTTGTTCCAGGATTGCTGGTGGTGGTGTTTCCCAGAAAAGTTGTTCATGAGAGTGTATGCTGATTAACAAAGCACCACACTGCTGTTGTGATGTTTTTAATCAAGGAGAAGAGAGGAAGATAAGACCCCTAACAAATAAAAGTAAAAAAAATTGTTTGGAAATGCAAAGATAATTGCAATGATTATAAGCCACAAATATCTTAGCATTTGTGATACCTCCAGATCCTCCCACCCAGGTTTCAACCTAGTAACTTGTCAACACAAGTAATATTCAGAGGAATGCTGATATAAAAAGACACCTCTGCTGGGAAGTACGGCATCGTAGCTGCAAAGGTATGTAATACACCTTGATGAGAGGTGATGAGGTGATCATTTGCAGTACTTTTAATAGGATGAGTGACACACAGATAGCCTGACAGCTGCACTTATGAAGCTGCTGTGCGGCTCAAACCCAAAACTAAACAGATTTCCCTTCTAGAAAGAAGCTAGTTGCACCTAGCTAACACATATATCTTCCTATTTTATGAAGATCTAATTGTGCAAATTTATAAACCGGATTGAAGTCCCAACTTGTGACTATATTTTTACCCAGATGTGATGCTTTTTATTAATATACTGTGAAATAAGATTCATAACCTTTATGTAAATTGTTCCCACTAATATCCCTAAAGTACTATTTAACAGGTAGCAATAATGAATGCAATTGGATCACAGCCCTGCAAATGCTCTTTTTCCACTTGCAAATGAACAGGAGACAATAGAATAATCCCTGGGTTTGCATCTTTTAGAACTTCAAACAATTAATAGCTTAAAGGATTTATTACAGGAAAAATGCGTAACTGCCAGTTTTTACAGCTCTCCGTGGTTCGCCTTTAGAGGGGGACACTGAAGGAGATAGCACTGCAGAGTGCAGCGTAGCTCCTGTCATCAGAGCTGCAAATAATCTCAGCTCACTGACCTCAACTTCCAGGCTCCAAGGAGCGAATGAGGACTGCATGAACATGGTATTTATTTCAGCAGGGAGTAAATGGATCTTTTCTGCTGGATAAACTCAGTTGCAGATGGGAATAACGATGAAGCAGAGACTGACCTAGTGCCCATTGAAATATTGTTGGAGTTTCTAAATCAAACAGAGGAGCAGGGCTGCACTTCTCCAGAAGTGTCTGCTTTGAGCTATTTTATGGGAAGAATAGAATAGAATCTAGCCCAGAAGATTAAAAAAAATGTAAAAGGCCCAGAGAGATTGAGCTCTCTTTCTCTGTTGTGTCCAGTCCTTTTCCACCCACCAATTAGGTTTCAAAACTGTGTATTTATTTGTAGATGTTATCACAGGGCACAAGTATTATCCTGCCTTTAATACTTGGAGATTTCCTCCCCACCAAATAGCTACTCTTATTTCCAGTGGGCATGACTAGGGCCACTCAACATTAGCTGGCAACTTTTTTTTTCTTATGGAAATGCAATGAATGTTCCTTTGTTATATGTTGATTTGGTATGGTATCTGCATTTAAAGTGCCTCCATGTTGTAGATGAGCTATGCTTTTCACATTATGTTCTTTCTTTTGGTTTTCAGGCAAATTAATTAACATGATACAGAAAAGGGAGAATACAAATGCTGAAGCCCTCACTTTAAGCCCTCATACTCTTTTGTTCTCCATTATTGCACCAAATTATTTAATTGGGTCTCTCTGATTGTGCACAGACACAGAAAAGAACACAGTCTATTGTGAGAAGCCCTACAACCATAATGCAGTATCAAATTCAATTCCCATCAAAAGTGCTTGCTGCTAAAAGCCTGTACTGTGGCTGCAGATTAATGAAGATCTGCATTGAGCAAAGTGGTGGTCGTAGAGACATTATTTTTCTCCAATAGAAGGCCTATTCTTGAAGAACAATAAAAGCATAGAAAAGCGTTAGTCTGCTTATGGATGGAAATAAATCAAAATGAATAAGAGGGTTGATGGAAATAGTCTGAAAGCAGTAGAGTGGAATTCTGAAAATACTGTTTTTGTTTTGCAAGGATTTTTTTTCCCATAGTCTCTTAAAAATGCTGCTTGATGGAGACTCAAAAGCCTTGGAGTGAAGGACAAATTTGAAAAATCAGAAACTAATTGCAGAAAACCAGCATTCCACAAATGCATTTTTTTTCTGCTGAAATGTTGCACAGAATCCAGCCCCAAAATAAGAAGAAAATATAAAGAAAACGGAAAATGAGTCATTAACTAACACAAGTACACAAGTTTCATCCAAAGGACAACGAACAGCTCTGAAATAGCATTCTGTCACCTTCAGATGAACTTTTCTTCTGGTTTTCTTTCTCTTGCCATGATTCTGTACATAGTTTTCCTTTTTTTTCTTCTTCTTTCGGTGTTTATTTTGTGTCAATGATTAGGGTCAAATCCCAGCATACTTAAAAGCAACAAGAACATCACCATCAACTACAGTCGGACAAGCATGTGACCATAATACTAAGAAATTTCTTTTCAGAGATATGAGGTTGCTCCCTTTATACTTACAGGTGATATCATGTTGGCACTGCTCAGTGCCGGATGTGGTTGAACATATAGCTGAGTACTAGGGAAAAGTCAACAGGCCACACTGCAGTCAGTGACAGTCAGTCACTGTCAGGCTGTGCAGAAAGGAGGAAATTCACACTCACATCACCTATGGTCAGTAAGTGGAGACCAAGTGGAGACAGGCAGGATAGAATGCTGAACACGTTGAATCTCCTCTCTGGAAATCTCTCCTGCTTCTTCTTGACTGTTTATAAAAGCCACTGCATTTAGATTCCTGTATTGGGTGAACTGTTGGGTTCCTAAAATGAGGCCAGATGAATTGGAAACAGATATATCAATTTTAAATACTTAATCTCCGTCCTCTCCTGCACTTCCAGCATCTCAGCTGTATATACAATCACAGGCGATGCGAAGACCCATTTACATTGGCCCAATCTACGTCAGTGTACTCAGGAAGGGGCTCCAGCTCTGCACTGAGGATACATATTTAGAAACAAGAAATCCAGAAGTAGGTCCAGGACAACAGATGCTTTATTACCATCATGCTAGGCTACTTTGTACCAGGTGTTTCAGGCCTAAGTCTCCCAGATTTGAGACCTGAAACTCTTTGTTGCGAAGAATGTCCATTCTCCAAAGACGTCATTGGTGAGAAATCCAAAAAACAAAACTTCTTCCTAGAGCTGGAGCAGCTGGTGGGTGATTCTGTGCACTGCCATGATGCAGAGGCCTACAGAGGCTTATCATGTAGAATTATATTGTCCTACTATTCAACCCTTTAATTTATACAGGATAAAATAGAGATAGTTGTAGACAGTGAGTGAGAAGGGTTGCAGGTTCTTCTTAACTGATATTCAAAAGTGTGGCTTGAACCTGCTTTACAGACTTAGAGTTTCAACAGTCACCCCAGATTTGCATTGATTCTTGCTACGAGTATATTGACAGTGGAAACAAAGTGGAAGTGCACCTCTTTCTCTGTTTTACCCTGGATTTTGTTACATGGAGCAGCTTGGAATTATACTTCAGAATAATTTGACATTCAACTAAGCTCTGCTCTTTATCATTATTATCTCCCAGTCCTTGATCTATGTTGATCAGTAGATCTTCCAGAACATCTCCAAGAATCTGTGTTCCTCTGGTGACACATGTAACACGACTAAATTTAAAAAATGGCTCCATTTTTGAAAGGTCTCAGCCTAAACATCCTATACCCTCTTAGAAAAGCTGCCCCTGTGCATCCAGACCCGGCTGCTCTGACTTCTGGTGTTCTGAGAAGAGGAATCTAGCCTGGAGGCACTGTAGATGTTGAGTGTGTCCAAAGATAGGAGTACAGAAATGGATGTCAGAAGCTGAGAACACACATGGGAACAGTCTAGATATGGGTGGCTGTAGCACTAGCACGACTGTGCAGGATGTAGACTGCGACTAGATGGTTTAAAATGCCACATCTTGTTTACATTGGCCTGGTTCTGTTCTGCACAGTCTCATGATCTTTGCACAGATTTAAGAGCTTCTAAATATTTATGTTACATAAAACTCCCTGAAAATATAAGAGGGTTAGCTGTAGAACACACGTTTTCTTAGTGAAGGACTTGGTGGCTGTGAAATGCATTGTGTATCCCACAGTTCTGCATAGGCTGGAGGAGATAGCACAGGACCCGTGGCCCTCTGGAGACACAGCTGGAGGCTAGTTGTGACACTTTGTGGTGCCCAAAGTGACTCACTCCATTGCTGCTACATAACTGGATACCAGCTCCCTGTCAGTGCTGTATCATGGGCCTGTCCTGTGTCAGCAAAAGGGAGTCTTCCTGGGAGGTTAAACCAGTTAAAATTGTAAGACTGAGCACATTTTGCAGCACAAACAACCTAAGTATTTAGTTTATAATTGCTTTCTTACTAAGGTCCCTCTTACTAAACTTTACTTCTTTTTGGTGGCTGACGATAACAATCTAGATGAAATCTGGGTTTTAGGCAGCACTGATGCTCACCATCCTCTCCATCACCACATTCCCCTCGCCATGCTCTCCACAGACAGCTGTGGTGAGTCTTACCCTGAGATCCAGGCAAACCCTGCTGTTGGGAGGGACACAAGCTGTACAGATAATGCTGCTCCTGGGCATTCCCCAGCACATGCCATGTGGACTCAGTAGCCCAAACCTGCTGGGCACTGATTTGTTCCCCAGAGGAAGCAACAGTGTTTTTCTGCACCCAAAAGCTGCTTGGAAATGATCTTGAACAGCCTGAAATGGGAAAAGAAAGAGAGTAGTTACTCACTGTGTTCCTTTCTAAGGTCATTGGAGATCACTAGATTGCAACAATCCTAGGTTTTGGTATGATAGCCCTTCTCATATTTTAGATTAGCTCTCCAGTACTGTCAGGTAAAAACCAGCCTGAACAGTCCTAATTCTCATCCTGTGAAACTTTCTGGATCTTTTTAAAAAAATTACAGGTGGTAAAACACTAGGAAGGAGATCATAAACTGCCACCCAGCCTCTGCCAGCAGAAAAGGAAGGAGCTGTGGGAGAGGGCTGGGTGGTGAGAGGACAGGACTCTAAGCACTGCCAAGGGGCAAGTCCCTGGTCTGAGCCCTGTTACCTCTGATAATTACTGAGCCTCTGTGTGTTAGTCTGGTAGTGTTGTGAACAGCTACAAGGGCTGACTATCACTCCCCATGGCTGTGCTGCTGTTCACATTAGGTCACATGGAGTTTATAATCCCCACAAACCATGTCAAACAAATTAATTACTTTAGACAGCACTATACATGTGGTAACTGATTCTGTGTCTGACATTTAAATACTTCTGCTAAACCCTAACCCAAGACTGATAAAAGACCAAATGCAAACTCTTCACTCGGCTTGTTTGACCAGACAAGAAAGCAAACTAAACAAAGTCAGAGAGTATATTGAGCTCAGACATTGCTCCCCTAGCATCTCACTAAAATCACAGACATATGCTAGGAAACAGTGGTGCAAAAGAACACTTATGGATTTATACACCTGTTTTTGTTCTAGCAAAATCAAGGTTCGAGTGAAAATCCACCCATTACTGGGAGAGAACTTCTGGCCTTTGCTCCACCCTACCTAATCTCTCCATACCTCGTACTTGAACATTGCATCTCTGCTCTCAAATTATCTTGCCATGAATTCTTCAGTAGTTTTTTTAAACTGTGAGATTTGAGGGTTAACGACTAAACTTTCTCATCAGCCGATTCCTTTCCCGAGGAAGACTTCCCTCAATACATGCTGCAAGCAACTCATGCCTGCACTGTCTTCAAAACATCTGTCTCTGTTTGGCAACAAAGGCACTTAAGACATAGTGAGCTTTGCACTGTGTTATAACTTTCATATTACCCTTTGCACAGCCATTTTACTTCAGCTGCAGTGCTGTGTATCATTCATTGCAAGTTTACTTCATTCTCTGAATTCATAGCTGATGCTCTCTGGACCATAAAATTTCAGCTGCAAAACCAGAACATCTCATTATTTCTGAAATATCGAGCTTGTATCTTCTTGATAAATAATTCCTACTAGTATAATGTATCAGACTAAAACATATTTTCTGAGGCCAGTGAGGTTAAAGCGGCAATCTCACCTTTTTTAATTTTTTTGCCCTGAAGACAGTGATTTCCATATATAGAGTGACCCCGGTTTGTGTTGAACATGGGGAATGAGGATGAAGCATGAAACGACACATATTGCTGTCAGAGATTTGAAATGAGGCCTGCTAACCTGTAGGCAGCCTTACAGGACTAATCAGTCCCTCACATTACCAATGTATTCAGATTGCTGCATGCGTCAGTCAGCAATGGCCAGGCAAGTTTCCTTTTTTTATCACTGCCATTGACAAACATTACATTTTAATGCGATTCTCCCCTTCCATCTACTGTCTAAAAAAAAAACAAACCCACCAAATCCTTTGACACCATATCTCTGAGACACTGGTCTCATCTGGTTTCCTTGATGCTTGAAGAGTGGGTGCGACTGTGTTGATTTGCTTTTGAATATACATTAGTCAGCAGTGCTTAAACAGCCGATAACATTTTTTTACTCTTGTAGCTGACAACACAAACTCTTTTGAATTCATCTTGTTTCTTAAACTTTGCCTCTGAAGTTTACAGTAACCCAGGCCACCTGAGCTGAGTTTGTCTGGAGATGATGGAAGATGTGAGTGGGAATGAAAGGAAAAGTGTCTTTCAATTGCATTCTAAGCATTGGCCAAAGCATTAACAAAAGAGCCTCTTGAATTCATAAACTCCTGACTTTTCTGCTTGAAGCACACACCTGGCAAAAGACTGTTTTTCCCCTTTTGTAAGGTAGAAGATTCCATGCTGATAAAATGTAATTTCAATACACTTTTTCCGATCACTGTTGTACTAAGTGCTATTTTGTCTACAGGAAATGGTATTTCTTGTGTTCCTGGTATATGTGATGACTCTCCATTTCAAGGTTTCATACAGGGAGGTAAAAGCACAAAAAGAAAAAAACCTCACTAAAAGTCCTAGAGAGTAGTAGCCACCCAATATGTAAATCTCTTCAAGTGAGGATTTACACTACCAGGCTTTTCATGTGGAAAAATCATAGTAAGAAGAGCTAGGTCAAGTATACAGGCCATATGCCCCTCTAGTGCCACTCTCAGCAGACATTCACCTGGAAATGTACTTTATAACCTGGTGTGCAGATCACTCTCCTTGGAGGTCCTCACCCCTTCTTCAGGATTTCTGGTGTGCCTGGGATCTGTGAGTGTTGCTCACTGGTACAGTTTGGTGCTAATGGCAACACAGTGAGACATGCAGCAAGGAAGAAGAGTAGGAATCAGTGCTGAGGCCCAGCAGGTCACCTGTATGCTTATCATCTGCATTAGTCCTGTCTCCTATTGCATGGGTTTTGCTCCTGTTCAGCTGCTAACTCTCCTCCCAAGGGAATAAAGCAGTGGCATTCTCTGCCTCTTCACTTCCCCAGGGTTTCTTGTCACTTTTTCCATTTGGGATCCGTTGTAGGAGAGGAACAGTGGAGCTTACATCACAGCTTGTTATGTTTAGTTAGAGGATCAGTGTCATAAACAAAATAAAATGAACAATAAGAAGAAAATTCTCACCTTAGTCTTGAGTACTGATATAGTTCAAGATTTTCTGGAGGATGTTTTGCACCTCTCATCCTCCAAGGGTGCTACTGCAGGGTGGTTCAGGTCACCCTCTGTCCCCATCCTGGGCTGTGCATTCCTTTCTTCTTGCACCAATGCTCATGCAAACCTCTAGCAAGCTAGTTCCAGGCATGAAACTAGCTGAAACCTAACTTGGGGTTAAAAATAAAAAAGAATGGAAGCCTAAACTACTGCAGGACCTGATGTGTTGAGCAGCTCTTGGAGACAATGAGCATCTCACAAATTCACACCCAACCTTTTCTCATTCTGGAAAAAAGGAAGATGAGGAGTAGATATGCTAGCCTGAAATAGTGATGCCCCAATTTAGTGAGTCCACAGTGCATCCTTCAGCATGGTGCAGGGATGCTCAAGCCAGCTGCAGGAAGAGCAGCTCTGGAAATGGCAGTGATATGGTCACATCAGTGCAGTGCCCCAGCCTGGTGAGCCCTGCTGAGGGGAGATCATGTCTGTAACTCTAACCTGGCACCAGCTGGCTAGCCAGGGCTACACCAGGTCACAGATCTCCCTGAGGTGCCATGTATCTACCTGTCCTGTGGGGACATGTTGGGCATGTTGGACAGTTTGGATGGCACTGCTCATCCTTATGGGGACGACTGCATTGATCACTGGAATTAGCTGCTGCCAAGGGCCAGTCACTGTGTGGATGCTCTACCAGATGCTCCTCAGGCTCACTGTATCGACATGGAGAACACCCCCCCCAGCTTGTCACTATGTGCCATTTCTGGGCGCTTCATTCCTTCTTGGGAGGATTTCTCTGGAGGCTCTGTTTACCATAAAACTCAAAGCTGCTCCGGGGAAATGTCTACTCATTTCACAAAACAGAAGAAGAGAAAGTTCCCACTGAGGTTTTACAAGGGTGTTATTTTTCCCCTTGTGTAATTTATGCACTTGAACTCAGGTTTTTTTTTCCTTGATATAAAAGAGCTTCAAAGGCAGTTTAAATAAATAAGTAAGTTTGATGAAGTGATAGAATTTTTCTGGAGGAGAGATCATTGGCAAATTCATTTTAGAATTTTTTTTACAAACCATGGCATCTTTTTTCTAAAAAGATGTTTGAAGTCTTTGAATTTGCCCCTTGGACCCATTTAAATCTAATTTCTAATCCCTTAGTCTCTGTAATCATATGAAACCTCTATTTTGGTATTATCATTTGAGTCCTAAGTATCTGCCAAATGCATACTGTATCATCAAATATTTGTCATACAGTTGTGATTAAGATGTAGAGCCCTCAAAAGAGGTTGATAACAGTTTAAGCAACTTTGGAGTAAATTAAGGGATTTAAAGGATAAGAAAAGAGATAACAGATGTTAAATATGTACAGATTTTTCTGAAAGTTTTGTTAATTCTAAAATACCTGACACAAATAATGAGATACAAAAGGTGTTCTTGCATGTTATATTCACAATTTCCACTCTACTACATCTAAAAACAATTAAAAATCAGGTATCCCTGTCACCATTCAGCAGGTTATTTTGCCTCCCAGCTCCATCATTCAAACTCTTGATGAAGCTGACTGCTCTCCAGCAAGGCAGAAAAGAAGCCTGCATGCTCCCAGACCCCATGATCCAGGTTAGTGAGGGAAAAACGTCCTCCACAACAGGGGCTTTCGTGTTTGTCCTCCTTTAAATAAAGGTTTCAGGCATCAACTCACCCCAGCTGCGTTGGCTCTTTGGTGCAGTGTGTGCACAGAGGCCCTTCCCTGGAGAGAGGAAGGAAGGGAGGAGAGTAGATAGGGAGAAATGGACAGGTCTCATGTGAGATGGTGCAAGGCCATGATCTGGACGTGTTGCTGGGGGCTGGACAATTCTTCTGGAGGCTGAAGAAGCTATTAAAAACTGTATGGGCTTTGATTCAGTGTCCTTGGTATGGGTTATTATTTTGTCAAATTAGTGAGGGGGTTATCTCAAAAAGAGAGTTCAAAGCTTGATTTATCTCAGAGGTCTAAAATTTTAAAAGCTTGTACAAAAGCTTCTTCAGGTTTAATTTTATCCATGTGAAGAAGTGGGTTTTCAAACACTGAGAGAGCTTCTCTCAGACACACAAGTAAGGCAGCTTCTCTACTTCAGGCACTCAGCAGATTAACAGTTATTATTATATCTTACAACAGCAGACGTAATGTGTGGGATCCCATTGCAGAAAGACTGGGTGAACTATTCTTATCCTAACATGCCCAGAGTCTATAAAGGGAAATAGAAATAACTGTGTGCAAAGGGTACCTCATTGCAGCAAATGGTGACTGAGCATGTTTGCACAGACTAGAGGATTTTTCTTGGATGACCGGGATCAGGATCCCAGGGGAGCTGCTGCACTGCTGAACACGCTCCAAGACAAAAGCTGAGCAGTTTTGAACTTGGAAATAAAGTTTTTGCTTGGCAGCACACAGAAAAGTTCAAGACCACACCTAAATAATGTGTTTATACCAGGTGCTGTTTTACAAGACGAGCGTTGGAGCAGTAGAAAAAAAGCAACAGGTATGAGAGGAGGCTTCAGGTGTTTCAGCAGGGAAGGGAAGTTAAAAAACCGGATGCTTCATTTGTCACAAAAGGGGAGGCAGCGAAAAAGGAACATGCAATGTCTGAGATGTTGAGGAGTGGCGAAAAGCTCAGTGCCAAGGGTGTAAGAATGGAACAAATAGCTGGAGGAAGAGAAGACAAGGTTTTCACAATGTTTCTGCACACTATCTCCCTATAGAGGGTAATTAGTATGAGGAGCACAATAACTCACAATCGTCAGGCAGCCCTGGATGTGTTTACAACACAATGGTTTGCTGCATTGGCAGGAGAAGCTGCAAAGCCTCTTGGAAACCCCCTTGTTAAAATTCTCCCACCAAACTGAGGGTTATATGACAGAGATAAAATAAAATAAAAACTAAGAAACAAAATGTTTTTCAATTAGCAAGGGACATAAGAGGCAACCAAAAGTTCTTCAACACAACAGAAATAAAAGGAGAACAAAGGGAAATATAACACTCATTAGTAAAAGGCAAAAGAGAGTAAATAAGCAACAAGGGAGACCAGACTCAAGTGTCCAAAATCACATTTCCTATGGCCTCCCCTCCTTTGCATCTCCAAGAGAAAGGCAAATTGTGTCCAGTTACTTATAAAAATAATTTCTTGGGAGGAAACAGGAGCTTTACCCAGTATAACAAAACCAGGTTGCGTTGCAAAGTAACTCTTTTAGGTAAACAGTCAAACTAAAAGG
>NW_008679761.1:0-52830 GCF_000695815.1 Acanthisitta chloris | reverse complement strand
AATGATTTGCTGTCACCCATGAGAAAATACTGAGCTACCAACAGGTACCTGCTGTTGGATGTGATGGTGACACTGAGCTGATATTTTGGACTCCTAAGTCTCTGGAGTCTAGTCTCCACACTGGGCAAGAAATTAGGCCCAGATCACTACCCCTATTTTTGCTGCAAAATTCATTTTCTAGATTTGCGGGATAGTCACACATGCAATTTACTGTGAGGGAGGAGAAAATGTGAACTTAGTGTAAATCAGCTGCCCTGCAATAACAGCCAGTGCACCAGTTCTTACCATGGGCTACATGCAGGAAAGTTTCCTCCTCAGCAAGTAAATGAGGAGTAAACAGCCAGCCTAGAGAGAGAGACTTTATTGTGAGGAGAAGAGCAATTAAAACCAGCAGTAATTAGTTCCCATATTCATATCCTGAGCACTAGGAGACATAGAAATATTTCTGAAGGACATATTTTTCCCATTTGTGTTCAACAATCTGTACTTTAGGACATGGTCTGTCCAAGGAACCACATGGCCTAATTGGTCTCCAAAGGCTTTTGCTTTCACTCCATGATTCTGGTTACAAGTGAGCATTTAGCTGGTAACTCATGAGCTACTTGACTAAGGAAATTGCAGCAGACGCGTTTCTGGCAGAAGGGAGTAGAAGGCATGAGAATACAGATGAAATCTTTTGGAAAGCCTTGAATAAAATACCAGAACCACATTTTGACTAAGAAAAAATAAGAGAAATAAGCACTGAGACCAATTTCCAAGCCAAGTGACTTGGAAGTCAAGTCGAGACCAACAGACTTTGGATGGCATCCTAGGGAAGATGCATACAGCAGTGTGTTGGAGGACTTTTACTCTGCATGGTTTTGACAGATTTGTCTTATTAAACTCATATTTAAACAGCACTTTTAGACTCTTGTAAACGTTTTTTCCCCCAGACCACTGTGATATCATTTCCAAAAACTGAGTAGAAGTCTTCCATTTTTGTTGTGATGCATCCTTGACAACCTGCAATCAAAATCAGCCACAAAGAGCTTTTCACAGTGGTAGACAATGGAGGCTTGAAGGTCTTTTGGACCTCATCTGTGGGAGCAGGACTTTTCTTCCAGCATTGTTTCTAGTCAGAAGCAAGTGGGTAGTGATTGCAGCATCTTCTACAAGAGAATGCAAATAGTTCACAGAAGGGACTGACAAAGCATAAAGCTGGGGTTTATCACCCAGGATGTCTGGGTTCAGGCAAAGGAGCATATGGAAACCTGAGGTGAGCTGAGTGCTGAGGCTCCCATGTCAGCTGCTGAAGAGCTGGTCAGTGGGATCAAGGGAATTCACAGAGGGGCAGGCACCTCTGTCTAGGCAGAGCAGTAGCTCCCCAGGCTCTGTTAGTGCCGGCACTGAGCTCCCAGTCAGACAACCCAGTGTGAACACCTTGCTGGAGACACAAATCCCATTCTACCAGCTGCGGTGAGCTGTGTCTTGTCCCAGGTCATGCTCATCCCAGCACAGCCCCTTTCAGCTTCACTCGCAGTGCATATTTCTCTCGTCCCAAGACATCCTGCTAGTGTCAGTGGGAGCCTTTCTATTGATTTCAGTGGATGAGGAAACAGGATTTAAAAGAGCAAGTCTACTATCAAAGCCTCCACATTGGCTAACACGGAACAATTTGGAAGGATGCCATTTGCTAGAGCAATGCCCCCCAGGTGAGCTGTGCTCCACGGGCTCTCTACAGCTCCAACCAAATATTGTCATGCTTCCTAAGTATTACATCCTGTCCTGATTAGATTTGTTGATTGCTGCTTTTTTATTTAGATATCCCTTTGTAAAACAATGATGCCTGTAAATTTAGCTGGAGGTGGTGACAACAACCTTTTGCATAATGCAGGAAAAAAACCCTGCACCACCCCTTGATGATCTGCCTGGGTAGCTTGTTTTATTGGATTTTGTGATATTGAGATGGTTTGGCAACTGTTGGCCTGTCAGATTGAGAGGTCACTCACTAGCCTCCATCAGAGATTTAAAGGCACTGCAAGGAAACTCCTTGTGTCAATTTGACTCAATTTGCAAACTAATGAGTTAAGCCCTCCCAATGTGTTTAGGGTCAGCTCAGATCTATTTGGGAAATGTTTGACTATTAGCATTTAAAGCTTCAGATGTGCCATTTCCCCCTTCTGCTCCCCAGCCCTCCCCAGGTTGTTCCCTCCTTTAATTTCCCTGCAGGTTTTAGAAAGGATGCATTAAATTAAAATCACTAGCTGTTTTGTGAGCAGTCTTTTGTGACCAGTAATGAATGTAATGAGTGAAAAAGGATAGGGAAAACAGGATGATTAAATGATGCTGGGCTGTTTTTCACCCAGCAGTTTGCAATGTGACACAAATGGACAATTGGGGCTTTTCTTTTCCCATTAATTTGTATCTGTGTTTGCACTTGTCACATAAAAAACAGACTATTTACTAAAACATGAGGTAGGTAACAGATGCCACCTTCTTTGGAGCTGAACCTGATTGACCTTATGCCTGATAGTACAGTTGTGCAATGTTTTTTTGGGTTTTCTGGGTGTTGGACACAGCCCCAAGCACTGTGACAGTTAGGCTTTACTCTCATGTGCCTTTAGAAGGGTTGGTATCTTACCTTGTAGGGTTATTGTGTTTTATAAAAACACAGCAGTTATTTTCAAACGTTTTTTGAAGCGAAAGTGGGATGTAGTCAGGATTCAGAGTTTTTTCAAACTGCAGGCAGAAATAAGAGCATTCCTTCCTAAGGCTAATGTTGGGAGTTTTCCATGATAGATTTTAATCAAAAGCTTTAGCAATTAATCATTTTCTGAACCAGAGTGTGCTCTGAGAGTGTGCGAGTGTGTGTGTGTGTGTGTGTGTGTGTGTGTGTGTGTGTGTGTGTGTGTGTGTGTGTTGATTAAACCAAGCATCTGGATCCGAAATACTCAGATTTCTATGTTCATTAGACTGTTTTGGGACTATGCTGAGAAACATTTTCTGTCTACTCCAAATACACCAGATTCCTTCTTACTGTTTTCTCATTCCTATGAATCCCACAAAACAGCCCACATCATGGGAACAGCCCATGTTCAGTACCTTGCCTAAAGCAAAGCCTGTACAACTCTATGTGCATGATTTAAAAGTGAGGTGCTGTTGAATCTTAGTAGAACTCACACCAAGGTTTTAGGCAGGAGTGAATCTAGAGTTCTTGGAAAGCACTCGGTGATACAGTCTAGCCCAAGCTCTTGGAAATTATCATAATGGCTAAATGAAATTGTATAAAACTGAGTCTATGGGATCAAGGACATGCTCCATCTGATGTTTCCCTAAATGCATATCTATAATGGGTGCACTTGTAACTCCTAGGGGCCTAACAGGAGGCTGAATCAAGGTCTGGCTGAAGCAATCTATGGTTAAGGTCAAAATCCATTCAGAGCACCTTTTCAATAGTTCTTCCAGGGCCAAAGAACAGTAGCATTTAATTCAGAATTAGCAGAAATAAACCGAAGCTGTCCAGAGTATAATGGCTTTCAAAAATGAATTTGGATCTACAAAGAAATCAGATCTTTTTAACATGATTTTTTTCACAGCTGATGCACTGTGTGAAATGATAGGTCCTGCAGCTCTGACAGGGCTCTAAGGAAGAGTATCACTGCCAGAGACAAGTGACACATGCAGTCAGCCGCAATACTTTAGCAACAGGCAACCTTATCCTACTATTAAGTAAACACTTCATCCAATTTCCATTTCAATTTTATCGTTGCTGCCGACACAAGTCATTAAAATGCACAAGCTAGCTTTGCAATTATTCATTCAAATAGCACTTTAAATTGTGAGGGGTATTCTTGCTCTTGAACTTGCAGAGCTGCCATCCACACCTCACTGAAATGCTCCTTGAAAAACACTCCGATGAGAGAGTGGCCTTTCCATCCTGATTCGCCTCCGCTTCAAGATCTGTTTCTGTTCACAGGAGGAAAATGAACTCTCATGCAAATAAGGCAACAACGGTAAATACTTTTTGTTTTGTTTTTATTGAATGGGAAAACAAACTTTAATTTGAATACTAAACCATCCAGAATATCTAGCTGAAAACATGTTTTTATTATTTACATTCCTAGGTTTGGCTTGTTATGCTTCTGGCATATCTATTCATATCTCTTGCAATATTTTTTCATTTCATATATTAATATTTAATATTCTTTATACATTGTTCAACCTTAATGGTTGTCTAATTTCTGTTTTTCATCCACAGAGAAGCTATTAATTTATGAGCATATAGGGCAGTAAGTAATAATTTGCATGAATGCCTTGAGCAGATATGCTTCCATAGGCCTCCCATAGCATAGACTTTGGAAAGGGTGATACCATCTATTGGCCAAGCTTCAATGAACACTCTTTACAAGAAGAAGAAGAAAAAAAGTTTTTTAATCCATAAAGAAGTCTACTAAGTGAAAAATCAAGAGAGATGACAGGAACTGGATTGTTCCTAGGATTTATTTGGCTTTTTTTCCTTTTATTAATGTGTTAAATATATTTCTGTGGTTTAGAAAGCATCACAGAAACTGAGGGTTTCTGTACATCTTCAGGATTTACAATGAGCATTAAAAAAGATTCTCAAAGACTGGTGGGCCTGAAGGGACATCCCCATTCCTGGTGTTCCCAGCCACAGTCTGGGACACTCTTTTCAGAAGGTCAGTGATAATTTACACCCTGTGGTAAGACTAATTTCTGAGTCCTTCCACAGACAGATGTCAATGTAAAGCACTAATAATGTTTACAATGTATTACTGTCCTCAAAAGATGCAAATAGAACAAATAATGGAATTTATTTTGCATTCTGTTGAGTATGGGGTGGAGAAAAACATTGTTTGTTGGTTAAGTGCATGTCTACTGTCTTCACATGCAGCTCATCAGAGCATGTGAAGCTGCCTGCTCTGAGTAACTTCATGAATACAAAACATTTCTGATGGAAGACCTTTCTACTGGACAGCAGACTTAAGGAAAATTCAAATCTTTCGCAGGCACAGAACACTGCCAGCATTTTCTATGTGGAAGTGTTGAAACTTTGACTTCATGTTTAAGCCACCAAGTCGTGATTTCATTTTTCTTCAGTTATTTCCTGTATTAAAATTTGACATTGAAAATTTGAATGGAACATTAGGAAAGGTTTGAACAGATAGTTGTAATATTCTTAAAAAGTTGGTGGATTGTTTTGCTTTGTTTTGCTATGTTTTTATTTGGCACAGGTGTAGTAATAGTTCCCTGAATTTATATTGCAGTGTGATCAATGCACATTTGTAAAGTCTGGACTTCCTTGTGGAAGGTGCAACTGAGTAGAGCCCTGCAACCACCAAAGACCACCCAATATCTTGCAGGGGTAGGAAAGGAAGGAAATACCTGTTAGCTGACAGGTATACTCCAGGGGGTTTTCCAGTGCATTTCCCCATGACGTCCTATTTAAACAGAGGAGTTGATTTGTGCATTTCTCCTTCTGTTTAAAGAGCAGAAGGTCCTGTCCACTAAGCAGAATTTACTGCAGAATCTCCTGCAGAACATCTTCCTTGCCAACAGACATTTCCAGAGCCTTCATTTAAAGACATTTTCTCCATATTTTAACGTGAAGTTCACAAAAATAGAGCAGCAATGCACATGCATTTAATCTCAGCTTGGTTTGCTGCAAGAGTGCATTCAGAAAGAAATATGTGCAACTTTTTCTTCAGTCACCTGTTTATGTGTAGTGATAATGCCAGTTGGTCTGGTCATGCAGACAGGGGTAACAGAGCCAGAGCCTGGCTTAGGGAGTGCTCACTACCCAGCACATGGTCCCAGCTTTCCTACCCAAACAAGGATCTGTGCTTGAGGTGTAGGTATGCAGGGTGTAGTCATGGGGATGATAAAGGTAGTTTTAGGGTGTTATTTGCCTGTTCCATCCCAGACTGACATATTAGCACACATTATATGCTAGGTGTTCATCCTTGTCTCCACTTGAGACAGAAGTGTGGAGAGAACAAGATTCATACTTACTCTCATTTTCTCTTTCTCTCTATCTAATAAAATGATGTTTGTTAACTTCCTTTCATGAAACTCTTAACCTCATTTTCCTAGCATTTTTGCCCTGGGACAGTGTAGAAGTACAGAAGTAAAGGTTTGATTTAGTTGCTTAAGTAATTCCACCTGGTGTCTCAACTGGGCCGAGAGAGGATTCACTACTTTCAAAAGTATGGCACCACTGATTTTGACATTTTGCCTAACTAGACATCCATTAAGTAAATGATATCCAGCTTTATAAAAACCTGGAAATTAGGCCCTTCATGTTAAAGCCGTATTTAATTTTTTTTCTTATTGTGTGATTTGTAAAAAAGAAGGAGTACATGGTAGAAAATGTGGCTGAAGAAAAAAAATCAAATGAAAATTTATCTTCATAGTCATTTTCTTCTCAATTTCCATGGCTGAAGAACTAAAACTCTAATATTAAAGTTCTAAATTAAGCTGTGTATATGAGTGTACTAATAGTACTTGGTAGCATGTATAATAATCTGTCACATTGCTTTTCCAACTAATTAATGAATTAATGAAAGGTTTTCACTGGTTTTGTACTGTGTAACATAATGAGATATACAGTATTTAAGGCTTTCAAAGATTTAGGACTCTATTAATGAAAAATAATTATTATCCTGCAACAGTAATTAAGCATAATTTGCACGGAACTAACATTTTCTAATCTGTAAACATTAGCGATGACAACAGTTCCTCGTGAAGCCGTTAACCACTCTGCAACACTTTTTAAAGGAAGATGAATGGGCAAATGCATAGAGGGATGCAGTTCCAAAAACTGTTAACAGCATCTAGGCATAGGGTCTCCAGGCACATTGGGAGAGGCACATTGGTGCCTGCAGCTGTCTATCTACAGCTTTATACCTTGGGTTCTTGGATTTAGGCAAAAAGCAAAAAGAGGACACCAAGAGATCTTTGCAAGGTGAGAAGCAGAGATGCCTTTTGCACTCACTGTATGGATCCTGGGGACTTGTCAGAGCCATTTGTTTTGCTCTAAAGGGCTGTCTGAGGGCAGGTGTTGGAATGGAATTGATTCACCAGGTTTAACAATCTGCTTGTTAAGCGGTTTCCTTTTGTGTAGGTTTTCCCAGGAACACCCTACTTTGTCCTTGCTGTAGGCTGAGGGTATGTCCCATGTCATTTATGGTGGTTTGCTTAAGAAGCAGCAAATGGCTAAACTACAAGAAGTAGTTGGAAGTGTTCATGTACTAGTCAACATCAGATTACAAGGAATTGAAACTACATTTTGTCTCTGTTTTGACACATCCAAGAGCAACCTGCTCCATATCACTGCTTTCAGCACAGGCATGCCAAATGAGCATCAGCTCTGCATGTTGTCCTCTGGACTGAACACACCCACAGAGTCACAAATAGCACCTACATATGGTGTTTGCAGGGCTACTCTGTGGCCCAGCTGAAAGTAGATGACATAAACTACTAGCAGCTGGAGGTTTTTTACTTTTTCTGCATGTATGGGTAATTAATAATAGCAAATTTTACTTCTGCCAGTTAGTCCCTAGCTAAAAACTTTAATGGTCTGGTTTGTGGATAGGAAAGTCTAGAAACGGTGAGCTACACAGTTCGTAAAAATCATAGAATTGTTTGGTCTGGAAGGAACTTCTAAAGGTCATCTAGTCCAACCCTCCGCAATGAGTAGGAGCATCTTCAACAAGATCAGGTTGTTCAGAGGCCCAGTCCAACCCGACCTTGAATGTTGCCAGGAATGGTGCATCTACCACCTCTCTGGGCAGCCTGTTCCAGTGTTTCACCAGCCTCATTATAAAAATCTTTTTCTTTATACCTAGTCTAAATTGATCCTCTTCTAGTTTATATCCATTACTCCTTGTCCTTTCACAATAGAGCCAGCCAAAAAGTTATCTTCATCTTCCATGTAGGCCTCCTTTAGGTACTGGAAGGCTGCTCGAAGGTCTCACCAGAACCTTTCCTTCTCCAGGCTGAACAGCCCCAACTGTCTCAGCTTGTCTTCATAGCAAAGGTGGTCCAGTCCTCTTTGTGATCTTTGTGACCCTCCTCTGGTCCTTCTCCAACAGATCCATGCCTTTCCTGTGCTGAGAAATACATCAACTATACCTTTTTGTGGCTTGCCTAAAATTTACAGGTGCTTCTATAGACAAGCTTGAGGTTATAAATCACAAAAGACAGAAAATGTGGCAAGAAGTGGCAAGGAGAAAGAGGGTGTCTCTAGAACTGGGGAACTTATGAGTCAAGGAAACTGTGTCCTGTTCCAGCTGCACTCCATGCTTGCCATGTAATCTTAGGCAAAGCTCTACTCTCTAAGCCTAAGGAGACCAATAGACTTTAAATTGCATTACCAGAAGCTGAATGCTTGACTTTACACTATAAGGCTATTTTAGTATTTTGGAGATTTGAGTGCAGTTTTGAAGGCTTCACTGATTTATAACCATGTGACGTACTGCAAAGAATATTTGCAAAGGTCAAATTAATAACTGACAGGAAGGCAACTGGAACAGAAGATTGAATAGAATTTGTGATTTTATAATCTTGTGATATGTTAATTTTATGTCTTTTATCTATGTGCATTTTATTAACAGACAACACTATGCTTGCCTTGCCACCTCCTCAGTGAGAAGTGCATGGTGAGGGAAGAAGGGAAGGCTATGGAAGGTTTGGAGGCTGATTTAATTTCTTAGCTATAATTCAAGGTGAATTAAAAAATAGCATGTGAATAGATTTTCCCTGAATCAAGTAAGTCTCAAAACCTCAGAATGACTGTTTGCAATGATATAATAAGGAGAAAGAGCAGGAATAAACAATGTAACCAGTTTAAGATCATAGAATCATGGAATTTAGGGGTTGGAATGGACCTTACAGATCATCTAGTCCCAACCCTCCCTGCCATGGGCAGGGACACCTCCCCACTAGATCAGGTTGCTCAAGGCCTCATCCAGCCTGGCCTTGAACACTGCCAGGATCGAGACAGCCACCAGGTCCCTGGGCAACCTGTTCCAGTGTCTCACCACCCTTGTAGTAAAAAACTTTTTTCTCTATAAGATGGACTTAAACAATACTAGTCTTAAATGATACTGGACTTAAATGGTTTACTGGGTGTTCATGGTGTCCATCTGTCAGGCAAGAGTATCTTCAGGCATAGGCTTTAAATTAAAGTTGCTGGGGGAGGGAAACCTTAATCCATCCCATTCCTACCAGTTTGATGCCAGGGCCAGCAGTAGATGCCCAGAGTCCAGAGACCTACCTCCCCTTTTTACAGCTTGTCAGTATTATGTTTTCTTAGCCTAATTCCTTACATCCATCAGGGCCCTCACACAAGCTGCACACAGGAAAGGAAGTTTGCACACTGTCCCCCAATCCCTCCCTCCACTGCTGATAATCTGGGACCCTTCCAGGACCTTTTGTCATCACTCCTAGGTTGCTGTTTTCTCCCCTCCACTTGTCTAGCTCCTGCCCTCCTTATCAGTCAGAAAGTCAATTTGTGGAATAAACTGATATAGTAAAAATGTTGTTTTCAGTTTTATGGAACTTTTTTTTCATATACTTTAATCCTCTTAAAAAATATCTGCTGTTCTGTATAAGGGGAACTAAACAAAGCAGAAAAAAGAAAACAGTCTTTAGCAGCTAAGTCTTTTACATAGCTATATATGTGATTGGCCAGATAATTATAAAGACCTTTTAAAACCCCTAAAATTTCATAGCATTAGAAATAAAAATGTGATCTCCCTGAAGTGTTGTGTTTCATCTTCTGTCTCCAAATGATCTTTAATAAACTCTCCAGAAAAAACTGAAAAAATTCTTTTCTGAGTAGATGCAATATATAGGACTTGGACCTTTGTTCCAGAGTGTCTAAGTGGGGATGTCCAGATACAATCAGTGAATACTTGATTATAGCTCATACTATGCTATAGCTGTGGTCCCTGTTAAACATGCAGTTATCATCTGATAGACAGGAACTATTTTCATATTACAGACACTCTTCTTAGAAACTGTGTCATGCAAATCTACAGTGAAACACGAAGTTGCTGATATGTATTTTATAACATAAACATAAATTTTAAACTTGTTCATCAGTGTGAACTGACATTTTCATTTTTAGTTCTCTACTTGCATTTAAAGGAAACACTGAAGCAAATAAGGGGAAATTGCCTCTGCATCTCATCCGTCACCCAACCTCTGCTTCCACTTATTCCAATCAGTATGAAGCCAGAGGAGCTGTGAGACCAGCCCCAGGCCCAGCACCGTTTTGCACAGGTGGAATGACCATCACACTCTGCCCCTTCAGGGCCATGGTTTGGCTCTATAAGATGGAGAAGTCGGATGCGGATGGGAGCACACACAACTGTAATGATGAGCAGGATCGATGAGAGCATTAATTCCCTTAGTTGTTTAATGCAGTGTTTGTGTTTCTCTTGAGAGTTGAGTTCAAATTCAATTTAGATGAGAAGTCAAAGTGATGTTGGCCATTTTTTTCCTCCCATGGCGATATCTATCTACCTCAGTTACCATGACATAATTGGCAATATCTACTCAGGACAAATCAAGTCTGAGATTGATAAGGACTGCTGGGCACTGAACCTTGAACCTGGGCTGCCTGCACCTCTCCTTACTCCAACTGGTATTGCTAGTTTTGTATGAACATGAAATTAATACACAGTACCTCAAAATAATGAATTAATAAAAACTCCCTACCGGAGAGATTTAAACCTGAATCCACACTGACAACAGGAATACTTCTGTTGGTTTTAAAAGGGCTCTGAAGACCAAATAATTGTGGGCCATTTTCCAAAAACAACTTACTAACTTTTAGGATCTCGACATGTTACTTGCTGAAACATGTAGGATCATGCTCCTGACCTCAGTTCACCAGTCATCTGTACTAGGGATTTGAAGACACAACTGAACTTAGACTTGCATGTAGTTTGGGCATGCAACTTTCCTTTTGGTGGGCCGCAGAACAAAGGAAGGGGAAGAAGTGAGGGCATGCATGGCTCCTTCTGTGGGCAGGATGTACACCGAGCTCCAAAACTGGGAGCACCTCCCTTCTTTGAGTCCACTTCACTGTTTCAATTTGGAAATGACCGTGGCACTGATGTTACAAAAAATTTGGACCATAATGTTGAAGTCCTATGGATCAAGTTCTGTTATCAAGATGGTGAACATTTCCTAAACCAAAAAAGCTGTTAAAGCAAACAGTGAAGGGTATGGTCTCACCTTAAGCTGCTACTTTTTAAGGGGTAAGATGATTACTCCTTCCCCTTATATTCAACACATGTCCCAGCTGCAATTCTGGCTTTGCTTATCATTGCTGTGCCAACACTCAATGTCAACCTTCGCATGGGTGTTGCCGAGCAGGGAGGGAAGAAAATTTACCTCTTCGAGTTTCACACTTTCATCAGTACCTGTTTAAAAATATGTTTTATTCACTATTCACATGTGGTGAGACTTTCAAAGGAGTCTTGGCATATAGTAGCAACAAAATTTAGTCTTCAGCATTCAGCTTCCCCTCCAAATGAAGGACTATGTCATCTCTGGGATCAAGAATATAAAAAAAATGTGAATTCTTAGCTCTAACTAAAAAGGACATTTCCTGGCTAATCTCTGTTTCAATGTACAAGGGTTGTGCTTAGTGATTCAGTAAGACCACCTTGACATTTAAACATATGTCACTCACTTCAAAAATGTTTCTAGCCCTCCACCCTCCTCAACCCCCTGGCCCCTATGCAAAGGAAACTGAGCCTTTTAAGGGCATCTGTCAAATGTCAGGCAAGCATGCATAATCTGCAGTGTGCTCCCAGGGTAACTGCTGAATAGTTGCTGCTAAAACCTTCTGAAATTAAGGGAAGAGCTAGACCTGTTGAAATGAAGTGCAAAACAGGAGGAACTTTAGAAACGATTTGTTTGTACAAATGCAGAGACCTCCACTTTGAAGCGGTGAGCCTGTCACTAGTGGCAGCAGACTCCCATGGCGCACATTTGTGACACTGGCCACCATAATTAATTTCTTGTCAATTGTTGCTGGGAAAAGTAAGTTACAGGGAATGAAGCTAGCACGAAGTACCCACCAGCAGAAGAGGGGAAAAATTGTTTAGTGAAGCCTTTGGGAAGACACAAATTAAGCTTGACTTTCTACGTCCTGTAGCTTATTAACCTTGCACTGTGAAATTCTTGAGAGAATGAGGATAGAACATGAACAGAAGAATTGCAAGTGTTCCCTCTGTATTGAAATGAAGTGATTATGTGTATCACTGCAGCACATAAACAGCAGAGATGTTGAGAAACTCAGCATTTCCAAGAAAATATAATAAATGGGCAGAGGAAGTTTTCCTTAGTTCATAATGATTTATAAAGCAAACTAGAAGCCTTCTAATCTATTATCTTGGTAACAGTTCCCTTCACACGCAAAGATGTATTTATATATGCAACATATGCAGTAATATCCAGTCAGAAGCTGAATGATTTATCTTGTGGTCTGCAAATTACATTAACAACATAATTAATAACTTAGATATAAAAACTGTGTATGTCAGAGCAGTATGTCATGTAATCAATGGCAACAAATCATTTTCTCTGGTGTTTAATGATTCTTTCAAGAGGGTGAATCTATAAAAACAGAAGAGTCAATCAATGAGGAGGTTGCATACATTGTCTGTCCTATTTGCAGATTTAAAAACTGAAGTTGCCTTTATTGTTTAAATTTTAGCTATTGGAAATCAATCTAGGAACATAAACAGAAAGGGGAAAAAAGAATTAATGGCAAAAAAAAGTTGGTATCTGTAAAATCTAGTCAGAATTGCCAACTTCCCAGGCATTGCTGGACACTGATCACATAACACATTTATGAAACCATTATTACTTGCACAAAAGCACAAACATGGCCAGTATATTGAAAAATTATCTTTTGAAAAGGGAGTCCTCTTCCTCCAAACTGTAATATACAACTTGGATGGGTCCTGCAAAATCAATGGGCTTTCCTGACAACCCTAGTTCATTTCCAATGCCTGCTGCTGAAAGCGTTAGTCCAAGCCCACCTCATTCATTTGCAGGAGCAGAATAAAGTAAGGCGTTTGTGCAGGGCATAGGCTCTCTTTCATTTACTGATTCTGGGTGAGCATTTGCTCAACTTGTTTGCTTAGGAAGGTGATCTGAATACAGGAAAAAAGCTCTTATCTAGCAACTGCTCTTGACTGCCAGGTTCTTCCTTGTTTTTTTGGCAACGTGCTTTTCCACTTGCACTGACTCATTTCAGGCAAACACCCTCATTCAGAAGCCAGGGCTGTAATTCAGGAAACACTTTCATGTTGTTATGACAGACAGATTTTTGTATTCATTTTTCATTCTCAGATGGAAAGAATGCCTGCCTTCTGTGTAGCTTGGAGGCACTAAGAAGCTTTGAAAAAAAAAAAGAGAGAATTAATAAGGACTTCATGCCTTCTCTATGCTATCTGTCTGGAAAAAAACCCAGCTTTTAGGCTGAGGACACCAGAACCTGGTGCTCCAGATCCACACAAACACTGAAGTACATGTCAGTAGGATTCACCTTTCCAAACTTTAGATAGATGTCTGCAGTGTCCTTTTCTAGACTGGTTATTCTGCTCTTTACTAGCAGTCGCAAGAAATAAGTGCTTGTAGGGTGTACTTCAACAGACTAATGTCAGAGGTCAACATGAGGATGAAGTAAATAGTCTCTTCCAATTGACTCAAAAGAATGGCCACTTCAGGTGGAGAAGTCTACCTTCAGGCTGTTTACGGGTGTTCACCCCAGCACCCTTTGTTTGTCAGGAACTGTACAGTCCTAAATGCCTTTGTGGATCTGGCTCACAATACCTCAGAGAAGTGCAGGTATGATGGACCTCCCTTGCTATGCTGATTAGGAGGGTGATCTGCAATGCTCTCCTATGATGCACAGAGAACAAAGCTCAGCCTCCACCTACTCCCAGCCCCACCCCATCCCCTGCCTCGCTGCTTGCTTCTGGCCATGGCGGGCATTATAGCTTGAGCAGCTACAGAGGAATAATTACTATTTGTATGCATTCTTTTCATTGCCGTATTTTTTAGAAGCTACTCTTGATCTTGTTCAAAGCATGACGCACAGAGGATAACAACTCCTGAGACACAAAAAAAAAAGCACTATTTAGTAGCGTAAGCCTCACTTTCCAGTGGCATTTGTACGTGTTTGTGTGCTTCCCAAGGCAAAGCTGGAAATTAACTTGAGCTGTGCAGTGACAGGGTTGGAGGGAGGGAGGGAGAGAGATAGGAAAGGAGAGAGGGAAGGAAGGAGATTTTAGATACCTAGAACAGGGAGCATACGGTTAGACAAGAATAACCCATATACTCTGAAAGCCAGAGACAGCTAAGGATCAGTTACACATTGAGCCTCTAATGATCTGCTTACATCAAAAGCCCTTTCAAGGCACAGCAACATACCTGCCTTGCAAAGGCTCCTGAGCTATGGGATAATGTAATCATCCGTACAATATCCTTTCTCTTTTGTGAGTAGTTTAAGCAAAGAAAAGCAGCCACTCTGACTCTGGTGTTAAACCTTGTCTTGAACAATAACTAGGAACAGTAATGCCACCTTATTTGCTAAAATGTGCCATGTGTGTGCAGAATAACTCTACCTGGGATATTTGGGCATTCCCTGAACAGCTTCAGTATTTATTTTATTTTTTGATTTCTGGTTCTCATTGTGTAGTTGTGTGGGAGCTGGGAAGTAATTCTCAAATCAGTTGAATTCATCTTACTCGTTTCACGAGCAGGTATTTAGATGAGCTTTGTCTCCCTAAACCTCTTAATATAAAGAGTAAACTAGATTGCCTGTGAGTGTATTGACTGTGTTAAGAATGCTGGATTGTATTGCAAAGGAGTTTTTGATTTCTGGTTCTCATTGTGTAGTTGTGTGGGAGCTGGGAAGTAATTCTCAAATCAGTTGAATTCATCTTACTCGTTTCACGAGCAGGTATTTAGATGAGCTTTGTCTCCCTAAACCTCTTAATATAAAGAGTAAACTAGATTGCCTGTGAGTGTATTGACTGTGTTAAGAATGCTGGATTGTATTGCAAAGGAGTTCAGGCCTGTAATAACTCAGCAGTATCCCATCAGAAGGCACATGGCGTGCCATGACGTAGCCAGCCTTAGACCACAAAAGCAGACTTTTCTCTGTGAATTAGACAAACCACACAAAAGGCAACAATAGCTAGCATAAACACTATTTAATACTATTCACAGGCTATTGAAGAGATGGGCGTTGACTAAGAATTGCAGCAAAGCCAGTACATTGTTGTCAGATGAAAGGACGCCTAATGAACAGGAAGCATCATTTGAGCAGGCTGACAGTAACCATATAACTGCAGGATTGTGGGACTGGCATTTACCCCATGGGTCTTTACAGTCAAAAAAATAAAGAGAAATTAAAGCATAAGGAATCCTTTTTTGTAGGCACTTAAAGCCCATAAAGCAACACAAGAAAGTGTACAATTGTCTTTTCATGATTTGTCTGTGCTTCAGCTAATCATGAAAAAGAACTTTTGGGGTGCAGTAACTATAGGTTCTGTGTCATAAAATAAACCCTTCAAACAATAGAAGATTTGGGTATTTGCAAATTGTCCCAATTGAAATAAGAGCTACACTTTTTTTTCCTCAGCTATTTCAAACTAGATTCTAGCAATGGCTGCCTTAGTAATGTCATGATGATAAACACTTCTGTACTTCCCACAACAAGTAGGCTAAATCAATGTTTTTGCAGTGGTCCTACTTTACTTGTTAATGTGCAACAGGAGAAGGAACCTAATTAAAAAGGTTCCCTTTTGACACAATAATTACAACTATGATCTCCCATCCCCATGATCACACACAGAAAAGAGCTTCAAATTGTTTCTGCTTTGTGTTTTTAAACTTTTGAATCATGCGCTTAAGATGCAAGCAAGATGCTAAAACTCCTTTCTGTCAAGACTTTGACTGAGACAGAAGGGACTCAGGTTCTCAGAGAACAAAGGTCCAAGAGTAAAATTTTGTTAGTGAGAGTTTTTCTGAGTAAGACTGAAAATATTTTAGTACTGGCATGTTTCGAAATGTTCTTTGGGAGACTGAATCTGGAATAGTGTCCACAGAAAGACCTCCAGGCCACTTAGGCCTGTTATTTGGCAAAAGGCTGTGATGAATAGCATTGTGGCTAGGAAGAAGATATTATTATGTTCTGAAACTGAACTGGCTCTCTGCTGTTTGCTACTGCCTGGGTGGGGACAGTGGAATGATATATATATATGTATATGTGTACACATCTGCGTATATATTTGTGGACCAGAAGACCAGCTCCTGAACTCAGTATCCTGCCCCAGTAATACAGTGAGCAGTACACACAAGAGGCTGCAGGGAGGATGGATATAGTTTTCTTTACTCCCACTTTTGGGCAGTTCAACCACCAAAAGCCCCAAACCAACATTTTTGGCACTGACATTGTAAGGAGGAGGCCAAATAAATTTCAAGTAACAAAGAAGTATATCCCATATAGTGATTTAACCCCCTTCTCCACTAACCCCTATCAGCTCATTCAATAGGTGCACTGTGATACACTTACAGAAAAGAAAGAGAAAGCAGGTGCTGAGGGAATGAAAACCTAAGATCCTTTTCCACACAAAACAGCTGTGAAAAGGCAATCCATGTTGAACTGTGTTTCAGAGGATTCCAGCTAAATTGCCCCCTTAAGGATTTCATTTTCTTTGCAAAAATTCAACTACTTGAAAATTAGTTCTACATTAAAAATTCTCTGAATGAACAAATGAGGGATCCAGCCAGCTCCTGACTCACTATCAGCCCAATTTACCTCGCCCACGCAAACCTTTTGATATGTTCTGAATTAGAGCATTGGTTATGCAGTTGACTTTACATGCTGTTTATTAACTGGCAGAAGGAGACCAAAAGAAACACTCAGACTATAGCAGGCTGTGCCATTACACTGTTTTTAAACATCTCCTTTATGTTTATATAAATACATTTACGCATGCATTAAAACAGAGAAGATGGTTTTCACCAATAGAGTTTGAGTGATTGCTCCATCTAGTTCTAGAAGTACACAAAATACAGTTATAAAAATTCATTGAGCTTGAACTGGTAAGTTGGTTATTTAATGTTTAAGGGGGCACAGATAAGATTTTCTGAGCAGAATAGAGTAGGATGTGCGTGTGATCAAATGAACAGCTGATTTCAGCTTTAACCACGGAGTGACTTAGTGTAGTTTATCATATATTTAAGGCTGGAAAAGAAAAACAAAAAGCAAGAAGAGAAATAGAAGTTTAATTAAATGCCATGGATGCAGTATAATGTGAATCTCACAAATAGAGCATAATTGGTTTAGCAGAGAGATCCAATGCCATAAATAACCATTCATAATCATATACAATTAACATATCAATAGTTCTTTTTTGGAGTTATAGTCCATAAGCTAAGTTTGTTCTTCACTAGAAAATTCTGGCAAAACCAAGCTGTTAATTAAACCCTTTTCAGAATTCAGTGCCACATTTTGACTCCTCCACAAAAAAAAAGTCTGAACCTATTATAGTGCCCTTCTTCACAAGCAGAAGCATGCATTTTTTGCCTGTTTAATATCACATACATCTTCAGAGAAGAGAAAACCAGCAACTCAAGCCTTTCCACTACAGCTGGCTGTGCCATAGTACAGTATTGGGACCAGGCAGTAGAGAAGACACTTCGGCTTTTTGCAGAGCACTGAATGGAGCTTGTGCCTGATTGAAAAAGACTTCATGGTGATCTGAAACAGTCTTAACCCAACTGAGAGGTTATGTGCTTTAGGTGAGAATTATAAGAATAGGTTAAAAATCATCTTTTCCTTGAAATGAGTTAATGCCCCTCTTCCATGTATATTACAATAATTCAATCCTGATCTCAGCAAAAGAAGAGTTTGTTAAAGAATGGCGAAGAGTTTGCCAGCTACCTGCAAAAGTGCTGAGAGCTTTCTGAGTACTCCCAAACTAAAGGGGAATTAGAAAAGCTTTAATTGCTTGCACAAAGGGCTGAAATTTTCACTTCAAATTTGCTTCAAAGAAAGGTGGCTCTCCAAGCAGCCGGAGTCCCTGCTCTGCTTTGAACAGAAGATGTGAGGACAGGTTTGCTTTCCAACTTTGCACCTTTCCTGGGGTTTACTTTTATTACTGACTTTGCAAAACCAAATTCCACAAAACGAACACCAATCTCTTCTTGACCAACTGCTCCCTGTGGGTATTCCTCCATTCCAGCTCCTCTTTTTTTCCCCCCTTCTAAAGGTCTCTCCTTATTGAATGGTCAGTTCCCATGCCAGTAGAAGATCTCTGTGTCCAGAGGGAGGCTTCATCTTCTGGAGAAGGTGATTAAATAGTCCAGGTCCCTGCTATGCTGATCATTTTCCCTATTCTGACAGTATACAACAATGCTGGGTTTCTCTGTATTTTAATGGTATGTTATCTTTCAGTGAGGGCTCCACTGGAGGGTCTGGGAGCAGCTCTGTGGTCCTGCATGTGACAACGTTTTGTCTCCATATCCAGACACTTTCACCCTTTCCTATAAATCAGTCAGACAAAGCCACAAGGATCAACATCCTTATTTAACTCCATTAAGACTACTCCTTTTTGAGCTGGCACACATCTCACCACCAGCAACATAAGAATACAAAGACCTACCAGGGTCCTCTCTCAAAGAAACCATGTCAGGTTCCAATATTTGATAAATATTAAAAGATGTAATACCTTTTATCTCCATTTAATATTGTTACATTATCAGCAAATCAGCTTAAACACAAATAATAGTTAGGACAGATATCTTAGGAGTTATAAAACATTATCTGAACAAATGTCCCTTCTGGACTCTTTGTTGAAATGAATTGGGACTCCAAAGGCAAAAAAAAAATTGAATAATGAAATGTCACCTTTAGCCTCCTTAATTCTAATGCCATACTCAGGCTTGTTGGTTTTCTCACCAACATTTCATTAACAATGCTGTGGGAGGAACAGAGAGTTTGATTGACGGGACCAATGTTACACTAAGTTAGTTGATAATTTCATGTTGGGTGTCATACAAAGATATCTAATGGCACTTAAATCATTAGTTAATGTAAAACAGAGAAGATGTAAATCATGAGATAATGGGTACAGATGCTGTATTACTGCCTCCTAATCTCTGAATCAGCTGAACTTTCCAAACCAAACTCTAAATCCAGAGTTTCCAAATTCTGTAATACCTGTTCAAAACTGACAGGCATGGAAAAAACAACAGCCTGCAAGTCAACACCACAGCCTTATAGCCACAGATCTATGAGCTTAATCACTTGCTAGGACTTGATGACATTCCTTATTAATTCAATGTGGGTTTTATCTTCAGAAGTAGAACGGCACACATAGTGGAATTTATTCCACACACCTGTATGCCTGCTCTGTATTGTGTGTACTCTGTGTATGAATGAAGCCTCGTGGGCAGACATCAGTGGGACTGAAAACAGCAAGTGCTAATGTAAATAATATCTCTACTTCATTTTGAGCACATGCATAAGTCCTCCACCCACTGGAGAATGTAGGCACAAGCCTTTCTTCAGGTGATGGCATGAGGGAGTACTACAAGGGAATTTTGGATCCAAAAGGAGAATGACTGTGCCAAGTGCAGATCTATCAGGAAAAGAAATGTTGCAGGGCATCACTTGAGGGGCTGATGGGACACATGGAGGCAGTTGGGTCAGTCATGCTCAGTGTGTTTGTCTGGGAAACCTAGCCATGTCTCTGTTTCTCACTGACACATTTTTACGATCATCACCTGATCAAGGAGTCCTTTCTCAAAGAGCCCTGACCTTACACAAGGAAGTGAGCTATTCATCTTGGTCAGGCTGAAGCATGAGCACCGAGGAGCTGCAGGTGACTGATATATCAAGGGATGGGTGAGGGTGGATTTGAGAAGAATCATGACAAGTTTGGAGCAGTGGGTGAGAATTACAGCTTTGTCCATGGTGGCCCAACTGCCAAGGCTTGTGGGAGGAAAATCTGCTCTGTAGAAGGAAGAGAGGGAGGGCCCAGTCTCAGGAGTAACACAGCTGCTGAGCAGAGTGCAGCACAGGTGAGAAGGTGGCTGATAGATTAGAAGTATCATCAGGAACATCTGAATTTAAAATTACTGAAGCTGAAAGACTTTCTGCTTCTCAAAAAAGGGGAAGGGAAGGGAAGAAAAAAAAAAAGAAAAAGAAAAAGAAAAGAAAAGAAAAGAAAAGAAAAGAAAAGAAAAGAAAAGAAAAGAAAAGAAAAGAAAAGAAAAGAAAAGAAAAGAAAAGAAAAGAAAAGAAAAGAAAAGAAAAAAAGAACATCCTGAAACAGTGTGTCACTGCTGTGTTTTACAGCTAGCTGCAGCTACCCAAGCTCTGAATTTGTACTCGGAAAAGAGTTTCCCCCACTCCTGGACTGGGGTCACATTCAGAGCCTTTATTTCGTTGCAGCTGGTATGTGGGCAACACAAGAGAGTCCTGCTTTTGGTGCCCCTGACAAGCAGGGCTATTCAATGAGAGCCCTTCGACATCCTAACCCTCACTCTGGGACAGGCCATTTTGAGCACTTCTGTTCAGACCTTCCTTTTGTCCTAACTTCCTTTCCTTCTTAGGACCTTTTTTTTTCCCCTCCTTTTTTTTTTTTTTTATCTTCCCAAAAGACACTGCACAGTCCAGAAATTCTCTGCTCCTTGTGTTGCATGTCTGGAATCCTAACAAGTCAAACCACAGGAGTTAAGCCAAAAATCTGAATGGAGACAATTAAATTCTTCAACACTTGCAAAAATTAAGGAGTCATAATTTATACAGACTTTAAAATTCACCCCATCTGTTAGTACATTTCTAACAATGTGATTTGTCACAGTAAAAAGTAATTAAATGAAATGTATAAAAACGAGTCTCATACTGTTTTATGCATAAAATATATTTTATTATAATTAGTCACCTGAACAAAGGATGATGAAGCAATTATAAATGGCAACACTTACAGACTTTAAACACACAGCAGATGTAGCACAGGCAAAATATTTTCTCCATAAAGAATTGATTCACACAGAATATTTGACTGGGAAAACCAAGTTTTATTTAGGTAATCCAATAGTATTCAAGAAGCAGAAAGTTTTGCAAAAGGACAGCAGTTATGTACAGTGTTGGGACCTGATTCAGAGTCAATTAAAAAGCTCCTGCTGATTTCAGTGGCTTTCAACCAGCTTCCTCAGCGTGCCACTGTGCTGAAGAGCTCCCTCACTGAGCCAATAGAAGGAATCAATGGTCTTTTACACTAAGAGAAGAATAACCCACCCGGATTAAATTGATCTCACTGGCTCGACTATGTAAAAGTTCACATTAAAGCTGCCCATTATCATATGAATAAACAAACCTTTCTAATGCTGTGATTGTTTTTGCCATTTCCATGTTGTTTTGTGGTTTTTTTTCACTTGACACTTGCAGACACACCTGTAGTATTTCATTTCTGAGCTAGAAAACAGAAAGCTCTTTGGTTCAGTGTAACACTTTCAGCTGTGAGGTGTTATTGTTTGTGTGCACAGACTACACAAGAAACTGTGAGAAAAAAAAGAAACTTCAAAAATACAGAACTAAACCCAGACAGAATGAAAATCTGTTGCAGGGGAGGGAGATGGAATTCATGATATAAGCAGAAACAGCAGTTAAAGCAAAGAAACAAAAAGAACATCCAAAGTTTTCACTCATATGATGAGGAGACCCATTTCTAACCTGACTCAACGAAGAGTCTGTCCTTGTGGGTAATTTAGAAAGAGCCACTGGTAGTTACTAAAAGCCTCCTCCAAGGGAGCAGCTCCCTGCAGCATCACAAAAACCCGAAACCCCAAACAGTCAGACAAAGCCATTTAGGGTCAGAACAGATAATAATGTCTGTCCTTCTGATTTCAGAACGAATTTCTAATATGTCTTAGAAACTTAAACCTTCTTCTTCCCTTTCTTTTCTGCAGTCTTTTAAGTTTTTTTTTCTGCTTTTGGGCAGTGCGGATTTTGTTTATAATGCTGTAAATACAAAATCCAAAGAAGTTTTGTTTGAATTCCTTCCTGTAGGGAATTTTTTCCTTATTTATGTCTCTTAAACTAAGAATTTAAATTACGCATATTTAAGTTTCCAGCTTTAGATTATGCTTGTACTTGCTCATTGTTTCTTTAATCAAATCTTACTCCTGTCATGTTGGAAAAGAACAAACTACAACAAACAAGAATCAAATTTTCCAGAAAGCAGCACAAAAAGCAGCATTAGTATTCCTTGCCATCCTTCTTTTTTACCTATTTGTGCCCCAAATCTCGCCAACCAATATTGCCCACAGCTAAGAGCAGTACAGCCCAGAACATAGCTATAATATTGACTCCTAAGCAGGAAAAGAATAAGTGACATTGTTCGTAAACATCACTACCATATTTCACTTCCAACATTTAAAAATAAAAACCAGAACCCCAAAGCCTTCATTATTTAAGTTAAACAATGAAACTGTTACTGTGTTGCTTGAAGCCCTGCTTTGCTCCCAGTGTCTTTAGACAGTTTTTTTCTTCTGAAGAGTAATGAAGAATACATTTTATAAGACACAGATATGGGCAAACCAAGGCCTCCTTAGATCAGTTATCAGGACTATAGGTCACCATGAAATGAAGTCAAAAAAGAGGGAAAGGATTATGCCAGGAAAATATGAGAAAAAGCAGCTTCATCTCTCTGTCAAGGTAAGTTATAGGAAATAGTTTCAAAAGGCTGCTATCTTCTTTGCCTTCCCTGTTACCTGGGAAATTCTCAGAATAAAGAAGAATAAAATGTGAAAATGCTTCAGCCTGTACCAGCAAGCCAGAGCAGTGTTGACAGGATTACAGAAGTTGCCTAATTAGTTCCTTCTTTGCTAATATCCACCCCAAGAACTCCACTCTAACTGGTAAACAATCAACAATTCAGGGAGAGAAACTTGGGAGCTAAATACCAAATCTAAATGCTCTTCTTTTCTACTGAGGCTCACCCACCACCAGAGCTGCTCCCACAGGCAGAAGAGAAGGGTTTTGGGGCAGGGTCAGACCCTGTCCCCACTTGTCCCTCTCAGCCACACAGTAACAGCACAGAGATGGGAGGTCAGGAGTGACACCAATCAGCTTTACAGCCTCCTCAAGTGACCCTCATTCTCCCCGTGTTCCACCAGGGTTTGGAAAGGGGAGAGGCATAACTTAACCTTTATTTTTTCTCATTTCTTTTTCCTTAAGGGAGCAGGAAGTCCTCATCAGGTGTGTATGTGCACTTGTGGGAGGCTTTCTTTCCATGCAGCCCCTCGAGGAGAGGCATGGATGTCCCTCCCAGGGCTTGCAGCTGATACATTATTCATGTGAGACCCATACTAAAACCAGGTGTGACAGTGATCAGCAGTTGGATCTCTTCCCTGGCTTGAATGTATATGCATGTGACTTGCAAATTGTGGCTCAATCCTTGGCATATAATAAAATTCTGGTCCAATGTTTACCCATCCAAAGAAGCAGAAACGACTATGATATACATCTTTCCCCTATCCAAAAAATTTTTACAAAATTAATAAACCCACTTTTCAGAACCAGAAATGAATTCTGGTCCCCTAGAATGTCCCAGTGACTTGATAGCAACCATTGTGTATCTTTATCTCTTCCTTAAAATAATAATAAAAACCCCAATCTTACAACTCACAAAGCTGCCCCAATTCATTGCTATACTCATTTGCATGTACATTTTATTCCCATTCTTCTACCCTTTATTTGTGTCCTCTAGATGGTTAACTCCACAGGGAAGGGATTATATCTTTTCTTTTTTATACAGTTCTATGCATAATGCTCCCCTACTGGTTCCTTTGGACACCACCATAATATAAATATAAATATTTACTACCACTGCTAGCGCCTAGGAAGAATTATCCCTTATAGCTGTACAATCATGGTCAGTAAAATTTTAAAGATCCCGGTCCAGCAAATTATATTGATCCAAATGTGAGTGATACCTGTAAGACTCGCAGCCATCTGGGGTAGTTGCTCTAACTCCTCATTTGTTGGCATCATCAGGGCTCTATATCACTGCTAACTCATACATGCAGCAGGTTACGTGCCCCACAGTGTGTGAATTATTTTCTTTTTCACGGGACTCACCATTAACAGGGAGAGAAATTATAACCTGTGTCCGGAAAGCACACTGCCTGGACAATCCTCCTCCCTTTCATTTGCAGAGTGGCACAATAAAAGCTGGCAAGACAGACTGTATGCAAAGCCCTTCTGTAATAAAGGTAAGACACAAGGGACTACTTGTAAATGACTGATTTTCTTCTTTCTGCTCAGTTCCCAGCTATATATTATATATTATGGTCTGGTGTTACAGGGAGATTATATACTTGTCACATGGTAAAAGTTTTCATGACTGCTGACTCCACTTTCCACAGTTAAAGCTACCGTTTTTCTAAAGCACAGAGGCACACAAGCCCTTTTAAAGTCAAACTCAAATGAAATACAGTATCACATGAAAATAATATTATGGCAGGTGTCTCAGTTCCAGATTGTTTTTCATAGACTGATAGCAAGTTTTTACTCCAGGAGAAAAAAGTCTGTCTTGCCAGTAATTCTGTTTTATACAAGGTTTTAGGTAGAACAGCTGTACGAACAGTGAGGGAATTTGCTTTCTCCTTTGATCTCTAAAATGGGTGCATCTCTGAAGTATTGCTGTGCTTCAGTGCTGGAAATAAGGTGTCAGTCCTTAGAGACAAACACTTCCTTGCCGACCCAAGAGCAGAGGCTGATGGGTTGTGCTTGGAATGTCTTGAGATGATGTGGCTGATTTTGTCTCCTCTGGAGGCTGTCCTGCAAAGCTCCAGGTTGATGTTATCACACCACTAACCACAAAGTGATGACTGGACATCCTTTTGTCTATGCTATCTCAGTGGTTTTTTTTACCACATGGCAGGCTCTGATCCTCAAAACAAACACAGAGTCTGGACCTGCTGCTAAGATGAAGGTGTCAGCTGGAGTGTCCCTGTTTGGAAGTCCTCAGGAAGCAGAGAGCAGAGAGCTTGGTGTAGTACATGGCTTTTACACAGTGTGTAGATCTGACCATGAGGAGAAGCTGCAGAGGCTTATGGGCAGTTTCCTTCTGCTTGCCAGCTAACATCCTGTAGATTGCTGCACATGAGATGGCTGCTCTGAAGGTCCATCTCAGCCAAGGGAGGAAAATTCACACTTTTTAGAGAAATGTTCATTTAGATAATGTTTGTGATAAGATAAAAAGCCTTCTTGCCATCTCTCATTGGTGTCTGGGTAAATACAACCTCTAGCTGGCACACACATTTCTCTGACCTTATGAACCTGCACTGTGTTTGTCATCCACTTCTAGATTGAGAACTATACACCAGCCTTGTGTAAGTGCTGTGATATGAGTTGATTTACTCAAGCAACACAAGTTCCTTACTTTTTGCCTCTTGCTCTGTCCTTGTCTCTAGACTGTGATTGAATCCTGCTTCCAGTCCTTTCATTTCTCATTGCTTCTCAGGCAAGGTCTCCTTTCTCCACAGTTTTCTTGTATAGTATAGAGTGAACCATGCCCTGAAGTTATCTAGATTGTACCTCAGATGCTGAGACCATCCCAGGAGATGTTCTTAAATGTATATTGACCCAAAACAAGACTGACAGCACAATTTTTGTACCAAGTTAGATCTGTAGCTTGAGTCAACAAATGAAAACTGTTAAATTATAAGTAGTGGACCAGCCTTTTTGTTTTGCTTAACAAGAAGCTCATGTATTTTATTGCTTGATCCATATCTTTGGTTCAGCACACACGATAACAGCTTTTGGCTTTTCCTTCTCTTAATACAGATTATTAGTGTCTGTCCAGAATCACGAAATATCACTTAACTTTACCATAGGCTGAGTTCAGCTCCCTGCTTAATTTCTCAAAGCTAGTGGGACTTGGCTGCACTATTATATTAGCTTTTCATTAGCATGTCTAGAATACTTTTTCAACACTTTTAACCTGACATTTGAGGGGGCTCCAAAACTCTTTGGAAAATAAAGTCATCTTCTATTTTGATGACAGAGGCCATGTGCTCACTAACCTTTGGCTGTGTGTTGTGAGGCTCCCAGAGTGGTGGTCATGGACACCCAAATGCAGCACTGCTGAACGTGTGCCGGGGCTCCTGGTGGGGCCAGGCATTGTGGGCGGCAAACACGGGCATCACGCCCCGGGCTGGAGCCAGGATGCAGCAGGGTGGGTACACTCCCTGCACAGGCAATTGGCTGCACTCCCAGGTCCTGTAGTCTAGACACAGCCATTGGCTTAATTAACAGCTAAATAAAAGTTAGGCTGAAACTTTAATGTTCCTCGAGTACTTTTGTTGTTTGCTGGCAGACTTTCTGGCCCGTGTGGAGGAGCACTCGTGCACGGATGGGCTCCAGCCTGACATGGCTGTCTAACAGGGCTCACAGGTAGGTGCTCTGGTGGGGTTCACAGCCTGATGAGATGTTCACAGGGTCATGTCAGATGCTTTGGGGTATCTTACCTGGCCTCCATGTCCTCTCCACATCAGGTTGGGTAGGCCCTGTGTCATACCTCTTAGCCCACACAAATGTCTTCTATGCTTTAAGACATCTAAAATAACTCTAGGCACATGCTCAGTCACTATGTGTCTTTCACCCATCTCCTTGTACATGGGGACAGTAAAAGGTAGTTCTTGCTCTTCAGAGTCACAGCGGTGAAGACTGGTACATGCATGAACATGGGAATAAGATCAAAGTGATGTACAAATATTTAGCTTTTCATGCTTTAGGTATTACTGAATTGGTACTATGGGACTAACCAGGAGTTGCATCCTTGTGTTAGGGCTTGGTTATAACAAATACTGTGCAGACTGCAGAAACTAGCAATCATTGCTTCAAGGAAAAGGCAGAACTTGGAGAAATTAAAAGAGTCAGTGTTGACTAATAACCTTGAGATCATCACATGTAACACTTCAAGGTACTGCAAAAAGTCCAAAGGTATCTGTACACAAATTTAGAATGGAAAAGATGAATATTTTGCCCAGTCGAAACTAGTGGGGATGTACTTAAAATAAATACAAAAGGTTGTGAAAGCCCTTACCAGTGAAAACAAGAAGCATTATGTTTTGTGAAGTGAAAAAGAGAGAATGAGTGAGAGAGAAACAAAAATACCTGCAGACCTGGCTAGGTGGGAGCAGGGGGAAAAAAAGGCATTTCTCAAATTTACAGAAAAAGATTTTGCAGGATCTGCCCTTGCATGGAAAACTGTGGGTCCTGTGGTACAACACTTTTGCCAAATTTTGTATTTTCTATTGAAAATAAATAAGTATCTCTCCTTTCTCCCTCATCCCACTTCTCTCTGTGTCCCTCTCAGTAAAGTTCTCTGCAGAGAAATACTGGATTAAACAAATTCCCTGACCCAAGTGGCAGAGCACTGATTTTGCTCCTATTCTATTAGACAGGGCAGCAGCTTCTGGTCCTCTTACCAGCTGTTATGCCTAAAATAATTTGTGGGTTTAATATTATTCAAATGCAATCTATATTTGTGCTTTGTGTGTTGCTGGTCTTAATGGTAGACAGGTGTCATATGGACAAAAAAAAGAGGTTGGACAGTGGTTTCTCAATCAGTTTCCATTTCTGCTCCCACTACACTGACACAAGGCTTCTTCCAAGGGTATTCCAATAACAAACAAATTTCAATCACTGACATCCTTGAAAATCTTAAAACTTTTCTATTCCAAATATATTTCATGATCAAAAAATAGAAATCCCTACTGTTGTAGCCCTCTTCCACTTTTACCTTATTGACAAGCAGACAAGGATGCTCAGTCGTCTACTCCGAGAGTCTCTATCACACGGGCAACATGACTTTCCTGAGTGCATTCCTGTTTGGATTGGAACAGATATTTAAATGAAACAAACAAACAATGAACTTCATACAAGTGACTTTTAACTTCAGATTGTGGAAACCACTACATATGGAGGATATTGCTGTCTGCATGAAAAGCAAAAGCTCCTCTGGTTTTGTCTGTGAAAAATCAGACAGTTTTGTCAGAAATGAGGCCGAAAAATAGGTCTATTTTTAAAGAAAATGCATCAATGAGCTGTACTTCAGTCTGAAAAAAAAGAGCAGCCATTTGATTTCCATGAATACTGTTCATTCAAAGCCTCTAGTGAAGACTTCCTCATTTGCCAGACAGTTGGTGGAGTCAGCCATGCCAAACTTGGCACATATTTAAGAGATATACAAACACAATGGATTAGAGGTATTTATATTTCACCCTTCACCTCTCACGGGGGTCACGTTCTCAGAAGAAGGTGACATCATTGTGAAACTTTACCCTGCTTAAGCCCCAAGCAACATGTCTCCTTATTTAAAGATCAGATTATCCCTCCTTCATTGTTTTGCATTTGATTTTGTTTCTTTTCTCCATTTTGGGGAAGGGCAGCTCACTATTTTGAAGAGGTGATGGAGCATGTCAGGATTTAAGGAGTGAAAGGGAAGAGATTGGTTTGGATTTTCTGCCTCTCCTTTGTGTGCTCTGAAGCTCAATATACTTAAAGTGGTGACTGCAGGTACATGGGCAGAAGAAAGCTTTTGTGCTCTTATAAACCCCAGCGTTCACTTGGACTATACCTCTATAGTCGGGAGACAGGAAAGAAGTTCAAACAGTTTTTTAGCCACTTTCCATTTCAATGGGTGTTTATTAGCAATATTGCTGAGTCTCAGAGATCAGCATTTTAAAGTGCTGATAAGGAGTTCGATGCACATACAGATAACGCAATGCAAAGAGCAGTAACGACTATAGATGTCCCTGTTTTAAAGAAAACTAGAGGGCTGAGTATTGCTTGCATCTGAGTTTATAATCTTCCATAAATGTTAGCTGGGTGTTAATATATGGGAAAACAACTGCAACCATATTGCTTCTACCACTCTCCTAGATAGTTTGTTACTTCACTAGCCCCAGACAAACTCCTCAACTTCAGCAGGTTTGTAAGCTCTGAGTAATTGTGGAAAAGACCTATCTTTCCATGTCATCTTTATTTAAAGTAGTTTGCAGAATAAGGAAAGCAGATCTGAGCCCCACGTCATGAATCAAAGGAGTTTCTCACGTCAAGATTTTTTAGTAATTTTAAAAAATATTGCTAATATAAATTCATTGTATTTTATATTAATGGATGTGACAAACACAGCAGATATAGCAATTCCAGTAGAAAACAGTTTCAAAGAAATATGGTAAAGCAAGTGACTCAGTGAGATATTGGCAATTCTGAGGGGAACTCATGTCATTGACCATATGGAAGTGACAAAGTATCACCTCAATGCACTGCTCAAAGATTAATATGAGAATAATGTCCTCTTGAACGTCTGCAGAAAGCAGGGGTTGTAATTATGTGAATATTTTGGATACTGTCTTCTTCCTAAAGGTGTGTGAATGCTGTCATGAATGCTTGATCAAACATTTGACTGGATTTGCTTCTGCTGCACTCACACCTCTTTTGCACTCACTTCCCAATCACTGCAGTGTGTTTTAATTTTACTGGCATAAGCATTTGGCAAAAAAACCCCCAAAAGGCGAATTTCAAGGTCATATATTTAAGTATTCATTTTAAAAGGCATTATAATTTAACATTCATGAGTATTTGTGCTAGAAATACTTGTATAATTACTCCGTTTGGGCCAACAGCAAGGTTTGAAATCAGAGAAGAAATGTACAAAAAAATAAAATAGGAGTGCCTTTAAAAAAGCAACTGGTTTCATGGTTCTGTCCCAGTCTCACTCATCCTCTCATTGGGTCAGTCACAAATAGGGAATTAGGACTGGGGAATTCTCCATGTGTGTTTTGGTCCTGGTCTCTCTCCCACAGAGGTCAGTGTTAAAACTTCCATTGGTTTCAGCAGTGCTGCATAACTTCAACTGCATGAGCATTAGGTAAGGGAAGAAGAATAGCACTGTGCAAGATAAATGGCCAGTCATGGTTTACTTGGAAGAAAAGTATTAATAGGGATTGTTAACATGCATCTGTTAACATGCAATGAGCTAAATTTTTGCTATATTATACTTCTTTGTATAAGACTCTAAGTTTTATACAAAGCATGCGTAGAAACTAAATTGGAATATTCCAGAACTGCACCTTTGGGCATTGCACAGGGTGTAACTTAGCCCCATACAGGGGACACACACCTACGCCGAAGTATTTTTCTGACTTGTCATTCTCTTTCATTTCCCTCTGAAGCCCTTTTTACTGCCAGTTTCTCTGGAGTAGGAGCAAGTTTACCGAAGAGTTCCAAACTGTTCAAAGAGAGAAGATAAAATTAAGAATGAATCAGCATGTTATGACATCTCTTTGGCTTAGTGATAAGGGAAGGGCAAAGAGAGCCCTGTTTGGTTAACAGCACCTGAGCAGGTAACAGCTGTACATTAGCTCACCTACCATATCCCTGCTCCAACCTGTAGAAATTACTATAGAGGGGCAAAGCTTGAGGATGCTTGTGGACCACAGCTTTCATCCATGGAACTCAATCTGCTATTCATCTGGCATATGCATGCTTACATCTACACATGCAAGGAAAGAAGGACCCGATTTATGGGCATTTCTGAACTATCTGCTGTGTGGTGTACCCTCCTTGCCCTCTGTCAAACTAGACTTCAAGAAATGTGACCCCCATGAAGATGTGGCCACTCACAGAGAGTGAGGGTCTTGTGCTTATGGCTCAGAGCTGCCCTCAGGAGTCCTTCAGCTCTTTATACTGCAACGCTTTCTCAGGAGGAGTAAAATCTTGCAGACATTAATGGCTGCAACAGTAGCTGTGAGAACCTAGCATTTGTGAAAAGAAAGCCTTGTCTTCTATCTTGCATTGTAATAAAAGATAAAAAAACACCCAAACAAACAACCCCAAAAAACCCAAACCTAAAAATACCTGAAAATAGCTAAATAGCAATGACTAGTTAGAATGACAACCTCTCTTAAAACAAAGTCATCCTTGATACAAAGGTTTGGAAAGATGCACAAGGAAACTCTTCCCCATGGCAGTGTTAGAAAAGTGAGTCCAAATCAGACTGTAATCAAATGTGGAAATTGTATTCTAGAGAGATGCTAATTCTCCAGAGGACATGATAGCTGTCGCCGATAAATACACTGCCAAGGCCTGACATACTCTGGTTCCAGTAACCCACCCATCCATCACACAGACTCATACACACACACTTAGAAGCTTCCTAAATTCTGTTTCCGGGGCCTGATCCCTGAAAGGCTGAGGGACACAAACAACCTTGCTACATGCCAGTAATCTCATTATCAGGCAGGATCAGGCCCTGATACTGAATATACCATCTTGCTGGTTCTAATCAAAATGCAAATGGCTCACACTGCATTTGGGTTAAGCAATAAACACCAGGAATATTTTGAGATTTCATACTCTTTAGAATAAAGAAATCTTCTAGGTTGTTTGTCAAGAAGAGGTTGCATCATTATATTTTTCTGCATTCCAGTTGTGTTAGTTATGTTAATGTATTACAATTTTTAAATCATGTTTTGTTCCCAATTCCTTCTATGTTTTTTACAAAAACATCTCTATCATTACATTTGCATTTTAAAAGACTGCGGATGTTATACTTACAATGGATATTATTTACATTTCAGATTTCCATATATCTGTACCAACTGGCTTTGCTGGATCTCTGGTACAATCACGCTTTCCATTATCCGTCTTCTTCTGCTACAAAGATAATTCATTTTACCTCCAAACTTTGCTAGTCATGCTTTGTATAATAACTCATGTCTTACTATCCCTCGCAAGTTCGGTGGCTCGTTAATATAGCACTTACAGAGAGGGTGCATTACATATTGATCTAATTAAACATTTCTGAATCAGGACAACAATAGTAATGGGATTAATTATTGTAATTTGTGCAGCAGAAGTATATACATAAAGAGGCAATTTCCCCCCCCTCCCTGTATAGCCGGCAGAAAATGAATTTCAGACATTAGGACCTGAGAGACCAGAGAGCTACAGCTGCTGAGCTAGTGTCCCTCCCATAGTCCTGGCCAGCAGCTCTGACATCCCTGCACAAAGTAATCACAGATCACAGCATTTAATCACTGAAAACAAGCACTCCAGAGGACAGCAGTGTCAATATCCCACTCTCTCATTATCTGTTTGGATTGCACATCCACACTGTCAGATAAACAGAGTGGAAAATTAAGATTAAAAATATGGTAATTTCATTTCAGGCAGCAGGCACCACTCACTGCCCCTATTATGCTATTGATTACCTCTGAATTCAATTTTTCTTTCAATGCAAACTTTAATCTGTTTGCTACCCAGCAATTCAACTCCCCAAGGGCTATTTGAGAGTAAGTAACCATTTAATCTGATGCTAACTGAAAAATCACCGTCCTTAATGAATTGTGTAAATCATTCAGCTCTAAAGCACCTTTGACTTCTATTTCATTTTTTATTTTCTACTCAATATAGGAAGGGATCGGCGTGTGAATAATTACAAAGTAGCAAGTATTTTTAAATAGAGCAAATATGATAAAAACCCTATTATAGTGGGGCATGTGTAATGAACAGTACTTTTTAATTTCAAAATAGCTATTCATTAAAAAAGAATGGGAGATTAAAAAGAGAGGCTCAAAGCTCAAGGTAAAAGTTGATAGACATTGTAATTACATGGTTAATTTCAAAGATTTATATGCTGTTATGATTTAAAAGGAATTTTTATGACCTGACATTTTCATTTGAGAAGATTTTTTATTTAAAATTAATCTTCTAGCTCCTATTCTTAATTATTTCTTGGCAAGCGATAAATGGGAATACAAAAAATGCCCTATATCAAATTTTCAGCAGAATAAATGCATGTGAATTTGTGAACAGCAATAAAGTGGTCCTACTTACCGTAGTCGAATCACTTTACATTGAAATCCCAGGCTAAAATAAATTCTTTGTATATGGAAATTATTGACACTTTTAGGAAGGCTCTTAAGCTGCAGATTCACACCATGCTTTTTCTTTTCCCAACTAAGAAATTCAGGACACTTTGGCTAAGTCGAAATTGCATTTCTACTTTGCAATTCATTTTTCGGCACACCTTTCCTCCTCCTCAACTTTGACGGGTTTTCTTCCCAGCTTCCAACAAAGGGCCTGCAGTCCAGGGAGGGGCTTTGCCTCCCAAATTTCCTCCAGCCTTGGCAAGCAGTGAGGGAAGCCAGGGGCTGACTGACGCACACTCAGGTGCTTGTTTACAGCCCTACCTGAGAAGGAGGCACATCCCAGTCCCAGGCTGCGCCAGGCAGGATGTGCCCCAGGGATGCTTCCCTGTCCGCACGCTCAAGGGTGTTTTCCTCAGAGCTGACACGAAACTGGGAGCTTGGTTATGGCCAGCCCTGCCACAATGTTCTTCCCTTGACACTGGTGACCTGTGGTTGTAAGTGTGCTGATCACACAGGGCAGCCTGTTATTAAAGCAGCTCAAGACCCCTCTAGTTTGTCCAACACCAAGAGAGTGCACCCAGTGCTAACGGGCAGGGGCCCTTGTCCTCTCTCTGTGGGATACAGGATGCAGGTATGGCATACAAGACATAGGATGCAGGATGAGGGATGCAGGATGTGGGGTATGGTGTGTGGGATGTGGGATGCAGGATGCTGTCTCCCTCGTGGTGCCACAAGAGGAGGGATGAAGCAGCACACCCCAAACATGTCTCCTGCTAACACAGCTTTGTGGACAGCTGCAACAACAAGCCTGAAGGCAGCCCCCATTCCCAGTCCTGGTCTTGACTCTTGCTCTACAGAACAGATCAGGCAAAAATGTGTGGGGACTGGGGGCATTTTGCATGGCACCTGCCAGAAGGTGCTGGTTGCCCTGCCATCCTCCACAGACACCCCCAAATCCACATGGCCTCGCTGCTTTCAGATGGAGCTGCACAGATGCCAAGGGAGCCCTGCCAGGTCGGAGGGATTGGCAACATCTATTTTCTCTACAGCAGTAGCATGTTGAGTAAGGGGAAGGGCAGGCTTTGCCTCTCCATCACTGCACTGAGGGAGCCTGGATGCAGCGAGGCAGGAGCTGGGGGTGGCTTGTTGTCACAGCACCTGCACCACAGCGAGTGGGAAAAGCCAGTGACCACTGCAGTCTCTTGCTTGGGAGAGCAAAGCTAGCTGTCAGGGGCATAGAAAGTATGCTGCTCCTGTCGCTGTGCTGGCATAAAACCTCTCAGGAGCTTCTGGCTCCTCCAGCCCCAAAGAGATGATGGTGGGGGTGGTAACAGTGGTGGCACTCAGGGTACCATATCATGTTCCCCCTGGGCCCTCTGTGTGCACACAGGTCCACATGTATCCACATTCCTTCAGCATCCTCCTGCCTGTTTGCACACACTCAGCCACAACACATGCAGGGTGATAGGTATGTGATAAATTGCAAAGCTGCATACTAAAATACCTTTTTATGCCTTCCAGACATAGTCACCTGCATTTTCTGTCCCATCTCATACCCTTCTGTTGGCTTTGCTCTCCCTATTTCCAAGCACAAAACAGCTTAAAACAGCTCCCATTTATTTATTTTTCTTTTTTTTTAATTTGACCCACCAGGTAAAAATTCCCTCCTTTCCCACAAAATCCCTAATTCTGCAAGTAGTTAAAAGTCTACACCACTGTAAGTCCTCAGCTAGCCCAAGAGGCAACCACTTTCACCACTACCACCATCATCACCACGTCTCCTGCCACCAGCCAACATCCAGGTCCTGGCTGCAGTAGGCATTAGACTGGGACTCCAATGCTGAAAACTACTGAAACTTTGGTGAAACTTGCCCAAGGCTGTTGTGCTAAATCCTTGCCTTAGGCCCACTGACTTCTCTAGGACTGCAATAGCCAAGGCTCAATATAAGGCTTGCTTGGGACCAGCTCGAAGATTTTCTGTGAAGTGAATTGAGAGCGGAGAGGTTTCCATCAAGTGAGGGGAGAATTTTTGCTTTCCTGTGGGATGCTTGCTTGTCATCCTGGAAATTCCTGAGCTTTCTTATAACATAAAACTATGACAGCATGATGTATGGTGAAAGGTTTTAAAGTGGAAAAAAAGACCCTTATTCATGTGGTTGAAGTGCACTCTTGGTTTTGCCACAGGTACTGTACAGAGTTGAAGTCAATAAGGCTACTGACATGAAGAAAGTGTTGCTGGTGTTTACAGAGCCCCAGGTCATCTGGCTTAAGAGGCAGAAGGCTGGAGTGCCAATAACGTTATTAAAAACTCTCTGCGATTGTTCCAAAATATTTCTTTAATAAAAGGTACCATTTACAGAATAGCCATGATGGGGAAGAGTATAAAGGTTTTGCTGGCACTTGTTTGGGAAAGGATGCATTAACCCATGCCTCATGACCCAAAGCATGATTGAAAAAAATGATACCACACAGAAAGCAATTTGTGGAAACACAGCCATGCTGGGAGCCTGCATGCACTGCAGGTCTGTCTGACAACACACAGGCCTTACACAGCCTCCTTCTCCCATCATGAGCACTTTCACAAAATCATAGGCAGATGACACTTAAGATTGATGCCGAATTCCGAGCAGTTTTGTTCTGTGGTTGCCAAGCTTATCCTTTTTTTCATTTTTCCAGCAGTGGGACTGACACCCAGGGTCCCACTAGAGCTATTATCTGCGTGTTTCAAAGATTCGAATAATTTCATTCAGACAGAAAGAGACCATATATAAACATTTTGCAAGACTTAGATACTTATATAAAATCGAGTTCTGTTCAGAAAAGCCAGTACAAAATTCATTCACACGATGGGGACTTTGTTCCTAAATCACTTCTGAACATGGGACTTATGCTCCTCAGGCTCTAGGCAATTTACATTTTTCTAATTTAATTCCCCAAACTGTAAAATTATCAAAACAATCATCCGACTTGTACATACTATGTAATATGCTCATGATGTAGAATTTAAAAATTGGTCTATTTTTCTACAGAAAGATATAAATATGTACTTATGTAAGCATGCATACAATGGTAAGTGTACAGATAATATATTTGTATTGATGAGACAGAAATGTTGAGCTGTGCAATGTATACTAGATGCTGTATGTACTTACTTTCTGTCACTGGTTTCATGGTAAATTATGATTAAACATGTGCTACATACATTGAACATACATTGTACACATACCCTGGATATTTATTAAAAGTTGAAATAATTGCTGTGAAGTGAAAATTGGGTTCTCCCTTCCCCTCGTTTCACATTACACAGACAGGATCCCCACACAGACCAGGCAGGGGCTGTAAGCAGCTTTTGCCAGCCAAGGAGAAGACCTGATTTCTGGCAAAAAGCAGCACGTTGCTAAACTGTCTCCTCGAGTTGCCACCTCTCTTCATGATTTTTTGTGCCTGTGTCTCCTCAGAGCAGGGCTTGGATTTTTGTCACCTGGATTTGATGCCTCCTCAGGACCCCTTTCCTCACCTCTTCTGCTGACGCATTTCAGAGTCTAAAACAAGAAAAAGCAAGCTATTAGATCTGTGCTTTTCAGTGTATCTGTTCCTCATGTGACTTACCAAAGCTTGTCTAGTCAGGAGGCATCTGAGATCCTCTGAGCAGAACCCCTTTTAAACCAGGAGCGTTTACCAGCAGCAGCCTGCGGTTTTGCACGTGCTTTTTTGGTCTCCAACCTCCTGAGCACGCAAGCAGTCGTCCCCTAATCCTACAGTCATAAAATGCATGCATAGGAAGGGCAGCTGCCTGCCACCTCACATGAGCCTCTTCCAGGTCTGGTCCTGTAATTTTCATAGAATTCAGCAGCCACAACTTTCACCAGCTCAGCTAAAAGTGTAGACCCAGCCATGAGACTGTGGGAGTGTTTGTGTTTCTAAGTGGTGCTTTTATCCTTTACATGCACAGGTGGGATCACTCCTGGGAGCTCAGCAGTACAGTGTTGTTGGGATGCCTGTGCAAGGGCTCACTGTACTGACACATCTGTGCTGTGGCCAAAGGTTTGTGTTCCCATGTGATAAATTTTCCCCTTATAGAAACCGAGTGAAAAAGCTCCAGCTCCTTCCTCAGAGTTCTCTGAATTCCCATGTATCACTGACATGAAGTGTAAAGATCATCTGCTAGCCAGAGACCCCTGATGGAAGTTTCTACTATCTGCAATACCTAGGCACAGATGTAGTGAATCAGAGCAGGATTGCAAAAATCCTCAGCATCTCTGCCTCACACAGCCTGAAATGAGGCTGATGGTGATGACACAAAACACCAGTTTGGGTTAAAGCTCCCACACTGTAACCTCTTAGCCTGGAAGAGGTACCAGGTTACCCTATTCCTGTCTTATTTCAGCTCAAGACTATCAACAGAATAGGAAAAATTTGGCTCTGTGCACATAGTTCCCTTTATTTGTCCTCTGTGATTTCTCCTCTGGGAACACAAGAGAGTCCATAATGGATCCCCTTCATTACAGTGGTCAGTACTGATGGTCTGTCACAGATGGAGAAAAATGCATGTATGCAGAGTAATTTTAAATTAATATCTTTTACCACGTTGGTGCTGAAAACTGCCTCAAAAGCTGTTATGATCCATCATGGCAATGAGCACTTATGGACTTTAAAATCCACAAATTAGATGCTGTGCACAGGAGCTAGAGGCAATTACGTTCAGCTCAGTGCATAGATCTTCAGCCACACAAATCCAGTTTCAGTACACGCCTCCCAGCAGGCTGAACCCCAGCATTTGCTTGTTTATGTATTTATTTATTTACAGGTGGGGAGAAGCTATTAAGACCATACATATAAATAAAATGGATAAAGAGAGATAAAGACAAAAAACTCTCTGTGAACTTTGGTCTATAAGAAGATTAGGCATCCTCAATACTGTAGTTTGGAAATAGCAGAGACAACGGATGCACATGTACACAGATACATTGAGTCACACACAAACTTCTCAACACTAAGAAAACCCAGGAAAAAATTCCTGCACTGACAATTGCACGAAGTTTCGTTAAAAAAAATTCCATGCAGATGGGAACCTCACAGCTTAAATATCTGGAGAGTTAGCACATATTTATGGCCCTCCTAACTCTCTGCAAAACTGATTTAATTGGAAACACTTACAGACATGTAAAGGCAGAAGAATGAAAATCATACCACAGAGGAAAATACCATCAGACTGTATTTTTGCAAGGGTCTATACAGGTAGTTTGTCTTTCTGCCAGCCAAGCCTGTACAGTGTGAGGGAGTACAGCACAGAAAATCTTCCAGGCCTAAAAATTCATCAGTACCTCTCATTGCTTACCACTTAATTGGTAATAGTGAAATGTTTTCTGTCTCTGAAAAGAAGTGTAAAGTGGGAAATGGGGCAAATTCCTTGCATCTCCCCTAGAAAAATTGACAAGCTTGTGTTTCCCACTGACTCTTTGAAAAGCTTTGTCTAAACACACAATGAAACAGAAGTTGTGAAAATCTCCATCATTACCTAAACTCCAAAGACTGGAAAGAGGGAGGAATCCTCTGCTCACTAAACACCCAAATCTTTGAGAAGGGTATTCTTTCTTCATCCATCTTCCTGAGAGACCTCCCATTTTATTGGCAGTTTCTCCAAAAAATGGGCAAGAATTTGAGTCTCAAGAGCATTGTCACTTGTGAAGGAGTTGGAGCAGCTTCAGAGGACAAATAATGCAAGACTTTCTGCATGGAATTGGGCATGGAATACCCCTGAGGGATGTGGAGGGAAAGGCCCATGGCAGAGGGGACAGCCACAGAGACGAGGAACATCAGGAGACCAGGAACTTTGAAGCAAGTCACAGTTAACTTGCTTCAAAACTATTTAGGAAATAATGTTGAAACTTTGACTTAGAAGCACACACTGAATGGATGTTGTGCTCAGGGATGATCCTTGGCTTCTAAATGGACAAGAAGGGAGAAAAAAAATGCTTGACTGGAAAATTGGGACTCTGGTTTTGAGAAGAAATTAATAATAGGAAACATGGGCAAAGTAGATGAAATGTTACCTAGCAGGCGTTTTCTGCTAGATATATATTAAGGAGCTGCTAAGGAAATACTTTATTACACAGCATATAATTAATGTTGTGGACCTTAAACCACAGATACTACTGAGGCTGTAAAAAAGAGAATTTAAAAAGTGTGCTAGTATTTATATGGATATTGAGAGGCATGATACACTAGCTGGAATAAAAACCAGGATGCATTCCAACACAAGTGCACTCATCACACAAGGAAACTACCAAAAATTTATTTTACATTATGTCTGTGTTGTGGTGGAGGACCCAGGGACACTTCCTCAAACAGTAACACCACAGCTAGGCAGGCTGGTAGAGAGACAGTCCACAGAGGCAGGGGCTGAGCACATCCACAACGGTTCATACCTCTGGCCTGCTCACTGGCAGCTATCTGCTCTGCTCTAAGGCATCAGCCTTGCCAGAACCTTCCCTCCCACCTCCTCTCTAGGCATCTGAAAGGCTCCAGATGAGCACTTACAGCTGAGAGCATTGAAGGAGGCTGAGGGACCACAGTATGCTGAACTGAGGTCTTAGGACAGAAGAGGGAAGCCAAGAAGGTCATGGCCACACTGTCAGACACATACTGCCCATACCATTTTTCTAACTTAATAATGAGAGCTAAGAGGTGAACTTCCCTTAACAATTAGAACTGCAATTCTCCACAATGCAATTTCTTATCAACTTCTCCACCATATACAGTGCTGGTCAGGATTTCAGACAGTGGGCAAGACTACCTGCAGTCACTGTTTCTGTTTTTTTCACTACAAAACCAATGTCACAGTTTAGTGACATTGCTGCCTTTCCTCCTCTTCTTCTACACAGTCTGTTAATGCTGCCTAGCTGGACTTTGTTTTCCTGAGCTACTGCAAACCTCAAACATGTTTGTTTCTATACAGGCAATAAATAAGTATTAAATGCCATACAAATAACAATAAATATTAAATCTACTAGACCACACTTTTGGAAACCTCAGCAAAATGGCTCGGAGGTGGAATGCCTCTGCCACGCGGGTGGCTTGCTCTTGAAATGAAGTGCATGGATGAAGAGCAAAGGAATTTATATGGACAAGAAATGCACTCCAGAAGACTGTCACTGAAAGAGACCTTTAAAAACAGATTAAAACATTAGTCTGGATGATAAGAAGTTATTATCAACATGTACCCTGGTACAAAAATTAATTCCCTGGAGACACCTGCCAGGATGCTTAAGCTTTTAACTGAAGTGCAGTGCAGTGGGGACATCCTTACGTGAGCAGCAAATAAAGCAGTGGTGGAGTTGAGAGTGGTATAGCTCTGTCAGCAAGGCTGGGATGAGAGGGGCAACTGAGTCACTCAGGTGAAGTGTTGTATTGACCTCACTGTGCTGCTCCTGGTTTCAGCCCTGAATCTGCAGCACACCAGCAGCTGCAACACGTAGCCAGCCAAGCCAAGCCCTGGGACCAGCAGAGGAAAGCCACCATGACCAAGAATCCAACACATAACAAAAGTAGAACTCCAGCACTTGACAAAACCAATGGCTTGCACAGTGGCACTGCATATACTCCCTTTACCAGTTGTCCACCACTTCCCTGGTCTTGCATAATTTGATGGCTTCTCTGCACAGTTACTTGCCTTAACCAAGAAGGTAGGAAGACACTTCGCTCCAAGGTGCACCTATTGCTTTGCTGTTAAGGTACTGTCTTGGCAGCAGAAATAGCTGACTAGGAATTCCCACCCAGGTTCCTTTTGCCCATGCTGGGTGTCTGAACCCTCAGGCTGTGGGCTGTGGTCTGCAGCCGATGTGCTTGCACAGCACAATGCCAAGATGCCCTGGTAACATCTTCAGAGAGGGCTTATATCATCAGGTCGAATTGTTGAGGTGGAACAACATCTCAACACACGTCTGTAGCACACATTCAACAGTGTCTCTGTGCTGGTTTACTTTCCAGCATGCCTTTCCCTGACTGCTTGCTCTCAGTTACTCTCTCCCAACACCCCAAAAAGATGCTGGCTAAGAATCCCAACCACTAGAGCAGCCTGACCACATAATAGAGGCAGTACCTATGCTCCACCTCATTGCTTTATATTTCTATGGGCTTGATTATGCAGCTCTCAATACATCATACAACTTTCTGTGAATTATATCTCCTCCCCCAGCATTGGGAGAGGGACTCTGGGACTCTGAAATATGAGGAGCAAACCCATGTCTCCATCCTCAGACCTAACCCTACAGCAAAACTATATACAGGTCACTGTCACAGATATATTAAAGCCCCAAAGATGGAGTTGCTGAAGAGTTTTAAATAGCACTTTGAGTCTAATGGATAGCTTCACAGAGTGAAATGTGCCAGCCTGGAGTAGGTCCTCAGCATATAAAGAATCAATGACTGTAAACGAGGAGTTGAAATTGGAAGAGGCAAAGCACAGTGCAGAACTAAAAAGAAATCACTGCACAACTAATGTGATAGGAGAGGAATTGAAATGGAGAAAAGCATTCTATTTCTGCGCCCAAAACAGGTGGAAATGTGAGGAAGAGATTTTCTTTTTAAAAAAATATTATTTAAAAGTAGCAAAATACTTCCCATTAAAAGAAAATGTTGAGAAAAACCTTCATACAGCTATGGGGGAAAAGAAAAAGGTAACCTGTGATCATGCTGCAAAGGAACTTGCCTCCAAATCTGAAACACATCACAATGATAAATGGAAAGAAGTTAAACCTCCAAATGCTATGACTATCCTCAGTTCTGTTCTGGACAGATGTTTGATGTATTGTATCTCTCTGTGACAGAGACCTGAGGGTTCTGAGGGGTTTTTTTTATTATTTAATATTTTAGCAAAACTTGTATAGCTTGTCATGCCAGCAAGGTATTTTTTAATTAAAATGAAATGTATGTATGTGGGGTGAGCCAGAGTTTATGAGGAGCTTCTTAAGGGGGAAAATGAATCAGTCCAGGATTTTCAAGCAGGATTCAAGGCTAAGCTCAAGCTTACTAACTCAGGAGGAATGTAAATTAGAGTGTACTTACCAAGCAGGGAAACCTGGGCTGGGAGTCAGGTTCTCCAGCCAGGGAGGGCTTCCACCCTTGCAGCTCTGCATGGCAGGAAAAGCAGGCATTTTCCAGTAATGGGGGCAATAGGAAGGGTTTGATGTCTTGATGCAATCCTGTGCAGTGTGTTCTAGGGATGCCCTGCTTGAGCAGGAAGGTCGAACCAGATAGCCATTGTGATTCCTTCCTACCCATTCTGCCATTCTGTGATTCTGAGGGAGGTGCAGTCAGTAACGTTCAGCATAGTGAAGCCAGAGCCTGGTCGTAGTTAAAAGATAGCCACAAAGGCACCTGGAGGAAGGATCTGGGTACGTGTCATGGGTTTAGCAGCTGCTGAGCTTGTTTCCTGGGGAAGAAGGGCTAGACTGCACCCATGGCTGTTGCAGACTGGAAAAGTGCAGCTCAGGTTCTTTTAGAAAGGCTGTAATGATGCCCAGCAACTGACAACCCACAAAACTTCAGGCAAATAGTCTTCCCTTTATTCCAGCTAAAGGGTTGTCTTGCTGCCTGGATGGAAACCTTTTTGGAAATCAGGAATTAACTGTCCTCTTGTGAAAATTTTCTGAGGCTGCAAAAAAGCTGTGTTTACTAGGCCTGATAACCTATATTTTCATTAGTTTTCCTCTGCATGAGAGAGGCTAAATAGTATTTATTTCTATGTATTTTATATATAGTGCATTGAATATTTTATTATACTAAATAATAGCATTTTTTCCACTGATCTAAATCATCAGCCCTTATTCTCACAAGAGTCCACCAGGAGGTGTAAAAAGAGCCCCAAGTTAAGCTTTCCACCATCAACACTGCTACACTTTATTGGGATCAAAGTGGAGGTCTTCCCATTGCCCTAATTCCTGGAGTTTGTCAGTGAATTTGTCCCTGAGGAAGGATTCTAATCACTGAGAAATCTGACTGAGAAATGACATTATATCTGGACACAGGAATAGGATTAGAGACTAAAGAACAATAGACATGACTCTTCTTTAAAGGCAGTTGTGTGTAGTCATGCATCAGGAAACAGAATCACAGAAAAGAAATGTAATTGATGGTAAGAGCAGAAAATGAGATGCCCAAGTTTATTTCTTCTTGCAACACTTAGTGAATGCTATGGCTGTATTTTATTTTCATATAATTCATATTAATCATCTGAACATATAATGTGATCTATTTTGTCTTATCCTGGTAGACAAATAGCGTTCCTCAGTTTTTTTATCATTTTCTGTGGGGTTTTTTATTTTTTCTCCTTCCATTGATTTCCTAATGTGATATACTTGTAATAAGTACTTGTCCTCTCTGAAATCTTCTTTGATAAACAATACATATGAATCATCATTTTTCAACCTTGTTCTGAACCATTTCAAGATTAATAGACTAATTAGTAACCTGGTAAACTATTATCATAACCATTTTCAAAAACCAACCACTTTGGTGTGGCCAGAAATTGCTATTGAGATAATATCCACGACAGTCTTTTGCAACCCTCTGCCACAACCTGGGACATGAAAGTTTCTCTGCTATGTGCTGAAGCATGCTCTTGTGGTGGGACCCAGAGTGCCAAATATGAAATGGTGACTCACATTCCTCAGGATCCAGCAATCCTCTCCTTGAATATTTCACATAGCTGAATCCCTAGTCAACCTGCCTAACTTGAGGTTCCTGGCCCTCTCCCTACCAAAGGTGCCTGGGGTGGCAAAACTCCCCCAGGTATTCCAGTAAAGGGATGTACCTGGCCTGAACTGGGCCATATACCAGGGTGCTGGGCAGGGGCAGGGCAGCACTACTCCTGCTTCAGTCTAGTTAAATTTCACTGGCTTTTTCTGCTCTTGCAGTGCATCATACCCTCCTCCCAGTACTATACAGATACCCAGCCTCTGTCCTGGCTTTTCTGATCTGTCTGGAGTTTTAAATCTTCAGCAACATTGGTGTCTGTATTAGTGCAATGCCATGGAAAGATTTTTTAATACTGCCAAAGCAGTATGACAGCCACTGTGTGATGATCCTATATCCAGCTTCATCTTCAGTCTCTCCCCACTACCCAGGGTGTTAACCAGATTATATTTCTATCCATCTTGCGCAAGATGAATATTTCTAAACTGGCTATCCCAGTCTTACAGTCTGCAACACTATCTGTGTCCACAGCATGCATATTTTTATTTAGTCTCCCATCTTTCAGGAGTGATTTTTCTTTACGTTCCCTAAGCAGCAGCCTCTTCAGAGGTGCCCCTTCCTACTACATGTTCTTAAACCCTTGCCTTTAAATCCATGTCCAGGTGGACAAGGAGGAGCTCCCCTCAGATGGGACATGCTTCTGCCTGTTTACAACTCTTTTGTGCACCTCTCAGTGCCACAATTATTTTATGCTGCACATCTTCTGTTTTAGCACGGGGCCAAAACCCTCCCACCAGCCCCACTGCATTTCCACAGGAACAGCAGCATCAGGGGCATGAGGAAACAGGAGTTCTGCCTCTATCCCAGTCCTCATCTGGGTACCTCCAGGACTGACTCCCTGTCCTGCTCAAGCCATCACAAAAACAGCAGCTTTCTGACAATGTCCTTCATGTTGCCATGGTGTAGGAGATGAACCAACTTCATTCTTGTTGCTGAAAGCCTGGCATGGCTCAGTAGTGACAACCCATGTGCTGTGGGAAGTCTTCCTGCAGAGTTTTATAGTTTTAGCCATTATTTTGCCAGCTGGTTTCTTGGTAGCAAATTGAGCAGCAAATTGCATTTTCCCCCTCCAATATATTTAACCCATAATCAGACTACAACTCTGTTTCTTTTTTTTTTTTATTTTCTGTGGGCTTTAAAAAAAGTCTATCTTAAAAGCATTCTATTTTTTGTCTCAACAAACTTTAAAGCTCATCCTTCTCAATATACCAACTAGTTTTTCCCATGTAACATTGTATGTAACCAAACAATCTCTAGTATTTATAATTAAAAGTCATGCAGCTAAACTTTCCTTCCTTCCTTCCTTCCTTCCTTCCTTCCTTCCTTCCTTCCTTCCTTCCTTCCTTCCTTCCTTCCTCTTTGCCAAGTACAAAAAATTCCTTGTCATCAGACCTCCAGAGCAGTTTGTGTCCTGAAGTCCATGCATCTAGTGCTACTTCAGAGACATGTGGGCCATTCACTTGCCCCCAGCTCTGCTCAAGCCTCCTGCAGCTATGTGTCCTTTCAGCCAGACCCACATGACAGGTGTGACAACCACGGTACCTTTGTCAGGTAATATGTAGCTATTTATGTCTGTGTACACATTCTGTAAGAGAAAATACTTTCTATTGCAAAATAAACACATATGCTGTGCATCATTTCCAGCAGCAGGTTTGATGAAACCACTGATCAAGGCAGTGATGCCTCTCACATTTTGCGGTAATGACCCTAGCTAAACTTTGGCAATTGAGACTGGAATTACTTGGCATTGGCAGGGGTGTGAGGGGTGTGTTTGGGGTGGGATGGGCAAGACTTTGTTCTACCATACCAGCAGATACAAAATGAGCTGAGCACCTTTGCACAGGAAAAGGACAGGGAGTCGTGACACTGACAGTAGCTGACAATCTGCCTAGAGAGGCTTCGGCTGTTGGAAGAGAAAAGGTGCCAGAATGTTCCAGAGAAATTTACTTCAAGTCTGGATGGAATAAATCCTCACCCTTCCAAGTGAGCTGGTCATCAAGCTCCAGAGCAAAATGTGTGCACATCTTCAGCTCCCAAGACTGATTTCCTCCTTTGACTACCTGGAAATAAGACTGTCTTTTCATGATTTCTATCTTGAGTACTTCATTTCATAGCACCTGAGGAAGAAACTCATCTCTTAGTGAGTTTTTCACAGTATAAGTTTAGTGACATTAATGCCACTTCTAGTTTTTCACAGGCTTACAGAAGTTGATGTATATCCCTCTGAAAATGGATTATCAGGTCTATATGGGCATACTTGCATGTCTGTATGCCTCTATCAGCAGCATCTCTGGAATCAAAGACACGTGGAGTCACTCCATGAGCTCAGCTTCCCCTGTCTTGTGGAGCAGGCTGTTGTGACCTGGATATCTTCACATCAGTGTCAAAACAAAGCAAAAGAGACAGAAATGTTTATGTGGCACAAGGCATCCTCCATATTCCCTAGAAAGCATGTGTTGCTCACAGCAGGACTGCCATAGGGCAGAAGACATTTGCAAGCTTCCCCTTGGGAGCTGTGATAGGTCTCTGTAGAAACTGGGAGGAAGGATATAGGAAGGCAGAGGAGAATTATAATTTTTTTCTTTCATCTTTTTCTGAATTTGACTGGACATTTCAACTTACAGGGATTTACATGTAAGTTTAATTCCTTCTCTCAACAGAAGGCAAACTGTGGCCTGGGCAAAGGGTTTTTGCATGATGCCTGCATCTCCTTCTTCCCTCTCTTTTGATAGATCAGTGTTTCTCTCCCCATGCTCCTGATGTTGAACACCAAGATATATCTGCATGTGGCCACCAGCATTTGGATGCTCACATCAGCATAGATTATGGTGATCATTATGACCTTCTGGTATCAAACAGGGAGAAAATAAAGATCAATAGGATAGCACAATGAATACTTTCTGCAGGCTGACCAAAAGGAGGTCAGTATCAAGGGCTGTGGAGGTGTTGAAGTGCCACCTGGACTACCAACTCAATTACTCAGCACAGCTGGAGAGAAAAGGCATGGCAAAGATGGCATCAGTGTTTGTGAATCCTCAAAGGCTATCTGTGGAGAAGGTAAACTCTTTTGGAACCTATTTTAAACCCTGCATATTCTGCACCCATTATTAACCAAAGGAAGAATAAATGGCATTGGTACACTGTGTAACTCTTCCAAGTGAGCTTGACTAACATCTAAATACATCCAAAGTACACATGGCAAAATATTTAACTTTTTTAGACTTTGTGAGTTTATGTTGTGTTTGCAAATTACACATCAAAGTGCTATTGTGAGACTAGTATCACCAGGCTCCATGACCATCACACAAATACAGAGGTAAATACGGGTTTTCTCACCAACAACTGAGACCTTCAGGATTATAGCTCAACATCTGAGAATAGTAGGTCATTTAACATGTTTAACACCAAAGAAACATCCCTTGTGGAGTTACAACATTGGTTTTAAAGCTCTTAATTACAGAGCCATCAGGCCCAGTAACAAGGGTTTCATATCTTTCAATCAACTGAAGGAGCCTTCCTGACTGCAGCAGTGTCTTCAAGAAAGATATCTGAGCTGAGTGTGGTCTGGATGTAGTTGCTGGGAGAGCAGCACTGTATTATTCATAGGAATATGGTGGGTATGCAAACTCCTGTTGAGTTTCCAAATTGCATTCAGCTTTTCCAAGAAGTAGTCACGGTGTTTTTTTTATTCAGAGAGAAAAGGGACTCCCATAAGGCAGATCAAAGGGAAAAGGGAGCTACCACTCAGAGAAAAGATCCTTTCCTCCTTTGTGCCACTTCAGCATAGGGAAAAGTGACAAACAAGTTCCTGCATTTCCCATGGCGAGGTAGGCAAAGCACAGTGCTTGACAGACACCATATCAAAGGGACAAGCCACGAGGTTAGCATGAGGCACCGCTCTGTGTCACAAGCACTGCTCAGCCTCCCTTTACCCCAGCGGCACTTGCTCACCAGGTATTATCTTACAACAATTTACTTCCATAGGTTTCAATGGGAAGCACTAAGACATTCCCTTTCAGGAAGAAGGAAAAAGGCTCAAGTAAATAAAAGGGCTAAATCACCTGAACGCACCAAGAAGAAATATGAAAGGATGAATTTAAAAGAATCTGCATGGCATGCTGGGTTCTGTCATCAGACAACACCACTGCCAACGGCAGAATGTTGGAGCAGCACCTTTGTGCTCAGGCAGAATGCTGCAAAGAAGCCTGGGACAATGGGATTCTCTGTGGAGTCAAGTGAGTTTTGATGAGTGTCAAGATCAAAATCCCCATGTTTTGGTGCTGGTTTTTTCCTCTCCTAATTTCAAAGACAAATGCTGCTGTTCAAACCTATATTTTCTGCAGTTGTTTAGATTAAAAAATAGAAATGGAGAAGAAAATGTGAAGGAAAAGAAAGAATTTTAAATACCAGAAGGCAGGGTAATATTTTTCCTCCCCCTTCATCCCTGCAAGCATAGGCAGCCCCAAAGCTGATGGTCATCTCAGATGCTCCCTGCAGGGGCTCCAGTCAGGACAGGTGACCAAGAAACATTTTGAGATGAGGGTGGAAAAAGAGGTCCAGATCCATCAGAAAGTCTTTATGGGACTGAGCCTTTATGCATGAGGCTGGGTCAGGTGGGGTGGCCGTGGAGCTATGCAGCTCCCTGGGGGAACACGTCCCAGTGTGAAGCCAATCTTTGCAAAGAGCTCCCATATAAACAGCTGCCTCAGCAGTAGGTAGACTCTGGGCACCAGGGAGCCAGAAAAGCAGGGTAAGCGATGAGTAGGAACCTATCAAAGACAGTTACATATCAGTAGCTCTCCCTGAGTTTTCTCTTCCTCATCGTGCAGTGGAAAAATTACTGAGAAATCATGGATGGAGCATAAAATAAAATGGAAAAAGGAGAGGACTTAATTTGCAGGGGGTCTTGAATTTTTAATCCTGTGCCCCAAAGAAACCATTGCCTAGGCAGCCAAATCCTATCTGGAGTGACTAATGAAGGCAGGAGGTACAGCACAGACCCCCATAGCAGCCCCATCTATCTAAGCTAGTGAATAACCAGATGCTTTAGCCTTCTCCGCCCAGGAGGCTAAAATTCCCCTCATGAAGAGCCCTGTAACATTAATTGCAGAGACACAACCTGCCTTTTTATAAGACAAATTAATAATTTCCTTAATCCATCATCAGTAAATGGAAGGCTTTGATGCTTTAATTCCTTTTCTGTGACCATGGCAACAACAAAAAATGAGGGGGGGTGTGATAATTTTCTCATCCATGAGAATTTTGGCATGTTAGTATTCTTTGCCTGTAAGTGAGTCATTGTTGGAGAGGAGTCCAGAGAATTACACAAAAGACAGGTAACAAAATTAGATGTCTCGGACACAATGGTACAATAATGGGAGGGAAGCCAAAGCTAGACTTTAGCAACCCCACTCTGGACAGAAAATGCAGAGGGGCTATAGCACTATGGTTATTCAATGCAGTCCTGTCATCCTTGAGGGAGAAAAAAACAGCTCACCAAAGTGTTGTGCTGAGGGTATTGAAATCCACTGATGCTCAGAAAGGGAGGCCTGTTAAAATTAGCATGGGTTGGCCTACCTTCCCCCAAAAACCCAACAGAATAAGAGGACAGGGATCTTAGTCTGCAGTATAGGCAATTACAGTACTTAAATTGGTTATTGTATGAAAGTGTGGTGTATGCATGCACATGTGCGCACTTATATACATATGCATGTCTATGTATATATGTGCATGTATGTCTCACATGTCCATTCCTCAGTCTAGTGTATGCTTGCACACACAACCAGCTGTGAAAGAAATTTCTATTACCCAGATGGCAAATCCCTTTTATGTCTTTGGGAGTGGCATTCTCAAGTAGCAGTGCAACCTGAAGAGCATTTTCTCTCAGAAATACGAACACCCATGTGGTACTAGGATAACCACCTGAAAGTGGTTTAGTGATTCTGGCTGAACTTCCTACAACAGAGTTACAATTAAATACATCTAACTTACACTGTGTGCCTAATCTGCATTTCTAGAAGTGCATTTATTCACTGAAGATGGCTAGTCACTAACTGATCCCACTTCAGCTTAATACTTTGCCTTTTGTAATACATTCCAACTTCAAAACACAGACGTAAAAGATTATGCTTTGAGCATCTCTACTGGCTATCATTTAGCTGAGATGCCTATTTCAAAATTCAGGATGCCTACAGAAGATGGACGAGCAGGCCGTGGACACCCAAAGCACATTGGGACAGTCAACTGGAGTCACACAGAAATGATCTCTGAATGCCTATAATGCAGTGTGTGAGTCTGTTTAACATAGGGTTGTTTACAGTAAGGTCTCACGGCACTGTCATGTTTTTTTGAACTGCAATCAGGGAATGAGGGTACCTACAGGAGCCAGAGCCCTTCTGATCCAGTGGCAATCAATTTACTTGGCTGCGTGGGTAAACCTGATGCACCTTGTAGTTTAGGGAAAATGAATGTTCTCAGGAGGACAGAGAGAGGCACAGATGTATATTTTGTTTACTGTTAGGGAGATTAGTTTTAGCACATGCATGTGTGTGGGCTTAGAGGATTAAGCATGATTGTGCATTGACGGTCAATACTATTTGCATTTTATCATGTGTAAATGATATTAACACAGAAGTCATGATGCAATGTGTAGCAAGTTTCATTATCCCTCATTAAAGCAGCTCTCCCTTGCAAGTGCAAATGTTCTGGAAGGCTGACCTAAATGTAGAAGAAGCTGAATGTTGATCCTTATCTTAATGAACAAATACAATTAGTCAAGTGTAAGAGTGTCAGGTATTGAAATGGTCCTCTATAATATCTTCTTTCTTTTATTTCACTGTGATGAGCATCTCCTGATGGTATCAGAGCAACATCTCATCACAGCACCTGGCAAAAACTACCTGAGGGTCCATGAAGCATCATATCTGGGCAGTTGGTCCAGGTCCAGGGTAACTAGCTATTTCTCATGCTGTTGGACTTCTTTGAATGTACACTAGCCTTTCAGGACGTCCTGGGGAAGGTTTCTATTTCATGCCTTTCAGCTTTCTTGACTGTCTAAAAGAGCGGAGAAATCCTCAATCCCCTCTACCAGAACCGGTGTCCCTCACATAGTAGCAAACAACACTGCGAAATGCTTACAGAGAAGGGAACCAATGTGGCTGGAAATGAACCTAATCAGATGCAGATGGTTGCTCCACTGGCAATTTATGATAATAAAGATGTGAATGAAGAGGCTCCAGGAGGTCTTTTTCATCCTTTGGGGACTTCTCTTGACAAAAGTGTGGCAAGGACAGTGACATTCTTTCTTCATTTTTGTTGCCTGATCTTTGATTTGCGGCATCTACTGCAATAAGCAAAAGACTTTCTTCTTTCATGGAGACCCTACTGATGAGCTGGCCTCCTCCCCTCTGGAGTGAGGTTTCTGCCTAGAAAATGAGGGGGAAATAATAGATTTACAAAGATGGAGTATTTCAAAAACAGGTTACACACTATTATACAACAGTTTGAGTTGCAAGTGGCCTTTCAAGCCCATTAAGTTCAACATCCTTGCAAGGAGCAGAGGCACCTTCAACCAGATCAGGTTGCTCCGAGCACACTTGCCACCAGCCTTCATTGGGACATTGAGTAATTGACCTCTACCCTCTGGATGCACCCAAGACATCGTGCCAGATGTCTGCTGGAAATACAACACAGCAGAGAAGGATCAGTCTAGGATGTTCCTGAAGTGTGTGAAAGACAACTTCCTAAGATAACAGGTAAGTGAGCCCAGCAGAAGAAGAGCCCTGCTAGACCTGGTGTTTGAAAATGAAGAAGGACTGGTGGAGGATGTGGTGGTCAGAGGACATCTTGGACATAGGGACCACAAAATGATAAAGCTTTCAATAGTGGGTGATGTAATGAGGGACAGCAGCAGAACTTCCACCTTGGACTTCCAGCAAGCAGACTTTGACCTGTTTAGGACACTGATTGATGGAGTCCCTTGGGAGTCAGTCCTGAAGGGTAAAGGAGATCAGGAAGGTTGGGAGTGTTTTAAAAAAGAATTGTTAAACATTCAGGTGCAGACTGTCCCTATGTGTAGGAAGTCAAGGAAAAAGTCCAGCCTGGTTAAACAGAGAAATCAGACTGGAACTTGGTAAAAAAAAGAGGATCTCTCATCTCTGGAAGGGGGGGGGGGTCAGGCAAGTTGAGAAGAATATAAAGATGCTGAGAGGTCATAGGGAGAAGATTAGGAGGGCCAAAGCCCAACTGGACCTTGATTTAGCCACTAAAGTCAAGGACAACAAAATAGAGTTTTTATAAATACATTGGGAGCAAAAGGAGGGACAAGGAGGGTGTTCATCCATTCATAAATGCAGAGGGTAGTGTAGTGACCGGGGATGTGGATAAGGCACTAGTACTCAGTTCCTTCTTTGCCTCTGTCTTTAATGTCAAGACCAGTTGTCCTCAGGATACCCAGCCCCTAGAGATGGAAGTTGGTGATGGGGACATGAGTGATGCCCTCATAATCCAGGAGATGGTTGATGACTTGCTATGCCACTTGGACACTCACAAGTCCATGGGACCTGATGAGATCCACCCCAGGGTAGTGAGGGAACTGTCAAAAGAACTCACTAAACCATGTGCCTTAGCACAGCTTCTAGGGAGGATCTATTCAGCGTTTTTCCCAGGCACAGAGGTGAGGCTGACAGGTCAGTACTTCCCAATATCCTCATTTCTAACCTTTTTAAAAGTGAGTGCAATGTTTCCTTATTCCATATTTTCAGTCATCATGGACTTCGTCCAACTGCCAAATATCATGAAGAGATGTATGGATATATGGAAAGATACATGGATACACCTCAGGACAGCTGGACTCTCGAGCTGATAGACAGAGATAGGAAGCCAACTAGCCCCCCTGAAATCTGAGAGGAAATGGTTAGCGGCTTGGATCCTCATGAGTCTATGGTACTGGATGGGATCCAGCCCAGAGTGATGAGGGAGCTGGTGGAAGAGTTCGCCAAGTCGCTCTCCATCCATCATTTACCAACAGTCCTGGCTGGGGAAGTCCCAGAGGATTGGAAGTTGATGAATGTCATGCCAATC
>NW_008679760.1:19801-23629 GCF_000695815.1 Acanthisitta chloris | reverse complement strand
GGGGGGTAGGAGTTGCACAGCCTTCACTTACTGCTGAATAAAGAACGGAGTTGCAGGAAGCACTATTGAGCCTGTGAGTGCATCTACTCCTGTTTGTATAGGTAGAGTTGTCAGGGTGAGGAAGAAAACCAGGAGGAAGCCTACAAGAAAACACTGACTTTGGAAACTAGAATTTAAAGTACTCAGAAGAATTTGAAGGGCCTTCAGAACTAAAACAGACTGAACATCCACAGCACCAGCGAGGCACAAGGTACAGGTAGGCAAGCACCAGCTTTGGGGGTTAACACAATAGTTTCATGGAAACAGACCTGAAAAAATTAGCAGGTTAGAAGAGAGGTGACAAAATTACAGTGAAGCTATTAATAACCTAGAGTGGGAGCAGGAGCAAAATACAGAGTTTGTAGTTTTCTGTAAGTGGAAAGAGGCACACAGTGTTGATGACATTAAGAGCTTGACAGGCTGGATGAAGAAATTTACCATCATTTTGGCTGGAAGCATTTACAGAACTCTCTGCTTCCAAACCAGAGATGAATAACCATGCGCAACTTCTGAAGACTTCTGCAAAGTATCTTTAATGACTTGGTTCATGCCAGTTTGAAAACAGTCATTTATTTTCAAGAAGAAAATCAATATATCTGTTGTACTGACTTTGCTTTTCCCATTCCTGTTCCCATTTTTGCTAATGGTTTGGCATCCACAGTATGTATAGTCTGATGCCTGGGAACATGGACTGAAAATTCACTCCAAGTTTCAAACTTGCTAATTATAGTGCACAACTCTTGTCAACTTCCCACACCAACACCCACCTCAGTGTAATACAAAAATCGAGGTCCTTCTGTGAAAGCTCCTCAAAATGCCAAAGAGGTCATCAGACTGTTTCTCTAATCTCTATAGATGGCCTCTCTAACTTGAAAATGATGAGCAGTCATGCAAATGATGGAAGAAACTCACTGGAAGAGGGCAGCTATCATGATCTAGACAGTTGTAGAAACATTGGGAATTTTTATTAGACAGCAGTCCTTGGTCTTTCCTGAGAAAATATCTTCATTGCATCCTTGTAAGATTTCTGCAGGTAGGTATGAATGAGAAAACTATCTTTGCTCATCTTTCTCCTGACCCCAGCTATACTTACTCACCTTTATTCCATGAAGTATCTCTGCAACTGACCTTGGAAAAGTGTCATTTAACCAGAAATCTTTCTATTCAGCAAATGCTTTATGGGACTTCTAAACATTTGGATTGGGTCTGTTTTTGACAAGGCCACACCCACAGTCCTTTTAAAGGAAGATACCATGTGACCTCACCTAGGTAAGTGGATCCTCAACACACATCCCCATCTCTTAAAACAGACAAGAAAGTGGGCATGACAAAATCCACGTTATACAATATGCTGTACATACAAATTGAAAGACTGCATCTCATTTTTTTTCCTGCTATTAAGTTTGACAAGATTCAGTAAAACATGGAAGCAAAGCACCAGTCGCCATCTTTCCCCAAGTCCTTGAAGAATGTCTCAGCATCTCCTACAGGTCTTCAGATCTCTAAAGTTTCTTCATTTGCCCCACAAGTGTCTACAACACAGATTAAACAGCTCGTCACTGGGAAAGCACGGACTTTGGAGTTGGCTATCCACTTGTCTGTTTCAGTGTTATATTCAAGAATGTGCCCTAAGCGACCAACACCCTGAAAACCAGCCAGGACATAGACTATAGATCCCACAGCAGCACACTTCACTGTTACACCTTTCCATGGCATTGGAGACACCATCTTCCATTCATTCATCTTGATATCGTAATATTCTACGTTATCAAGGCCACCTACAAAGCAATGAAATAGATAACTGCTTATTACATTATACTGTATGGACTGAACTAGAGCATGCAAATGTTCTGTTAAACTTAAGTCTTTATTTTCAAGGTTTTAAAACCCCTCCAGTAAAAAAATCCAACCTGAAAAAACACCACAGGTTTCAAGCAGTTTACCCTTGTATAAATACAGAAACAAAGTAAAAATGAGATGGAAAGTATGAAGTTTTGTGACAAATTCACATTAGATACTTTCTAGAGATTCTAACATGTCACTTCGTGAACAATATTGAACTTCTGATGGATTTGTGGCTAGTGACTAAAACTCATGAATCTACCTGAAACTTCCTTATAGTGAGGGCATTTTATTCCAGAGGGGTCACCTGTACCTTTACCAAAATTGGCCATTTACTGATAGATGATATGTCTCTTCATGATGATACTAAAATCATTGAAGTATAAAAGCCTAAGTCCCTTTGAAAAGGGCCAAAGGAACTAGAAGTCATTAGAAAATAAATTTGGTGACTAAGATTCACTTCTTCAGGGAAGAGGCTAGTAATTCCACTTTATAAGAGCTATAAACATTCCATTATCCCTATTTAACAACTGTAACATGAGATAGAGTCTTCACTTCCAGTCCTATATTATTACATCTGAGAGATTAAGAAACCTTTCTACCACGTTAAGAGATATAAGTCTTTCACCCCAGCCATAACTGTTCCCCACTCTATTCCAATAACAACAGTCCATCAGTCAGGCTGCAGAAGGCAAACAGCAAAAATACCACAATAGAATAGTTTTAGTAGCCACTTAAAAGACAAGGTATATCCTGCCCATGGCAAGGAGGGTTGGGACCAGATGATCTGTAAGGTCCATTCCAACCCCTAAAATTCTATGTCTATGAAATACTCCACTTACCATAAATAGTGATTACTAAACCTCATAACTGAGAATTTTCCATTCTGAAATGCACTTCACAAACTCTGTGCAATTAAAATTCAATTCTTCTGGTAAATAAACTATTATTCTAGTTTTAAAGACAAGGAGACAGGTAGACATGCCTGCTCACGACAGTAAACTTTATTTCAAAGCTAGGGAAGTCAAAAGAGGTCTCTCATTTTCACCACTTTACAATACCTGACTGGCTTTAAGTCTTTAGACTGAAGTTCCTGAAACAGTGGCTCCACCTTTACCTGTCTCTCAAAAGAATGTTATCATCTCTCAAAACACATAATTAATAACAACAAGAAAAAAAACCCCAAACCAAAACCAGGTTTTTTTCCCCAGATGCCTGCTTTAGCCATATTAAGTACCTCAGAACGGGGCTACAGGGGGCGTGCATATCTGATCCTGACAGCATTGTCATTAGTAAAAGAGTTTGAAAAATAAGGCAGTGAAATGAGAAGGTAAAAGGAGGAAGGCAGCAGTGACATGAATACAACAGGACAGGTCTGATGGCACCACTCAAAGCTTTTCAGCTGAATGAACAGACTAGAATGTATTCACTGCTCAAGAGAAAAAGCCCCCATGAAACCTTGTGTGACCAGTTAGAGAAGTAATAGAATTAAAGTACCTAAGCCATTTTGTCCACCCACAGCAAATATTTTGTCCTTTACAAACACCAGCCCATGATTCTTCCTGGCTTCAATCATTGGACACAGCTCAGTCCACCTGGGAAAAAAGAAAACCAAACAAAAAAAAGTCACCATCTAGCTCACGGTAGTGTAAAATGCATAAATAAAACTTATCACAAGGAAAATGAAATGTAGAAGAAAGCTGCTTAGAAAAACTGCCTTTCAAGTAGAACTACAAATACAAACACCAGCCCATGATTCTTCCTGGCTTCAATCATTGGACACAGCTCAGTCCACCTGGGAAAAAAGAAAACCAAACAAAAAAAAGTCACCATCTAGCTCACGGTAGTGTAAAATGCATAAATAAAACTTATCACAAGGAAAATGAAATGTAGAAGAAAGCTGCTTAGAAAAACTGCCTTTCAAGTAGAACTACAAATATTTCTTAC
>NW_008679760.1:14920-19790 GCF_000695815.1 Acanthisitta chloris | reverse complement strand
CTACACATGCAGTTTTTCCTGTAGTCGTCTATAGTTCAGTTATTTACAGAGCTAGCACAAGTGACTGAAAATAATCTGAAATAATACCATACTTACGTTTCGGTGGCTGGATCATAAACTTCACAGGAATTTAGGACTCTCCCAGACACGTTGTTTCCCAAGCTTCCTCCACACACATAAATGAGCCCGTTCGCCTCTACCATTCCATGGCTGCATCGCTGAGTCAGCATGCTGGGCTTGGTGTGCCAGCTCTCTGTTCTTGTGTCATAGCATTCAAATAAATACAGTGCAGAATTTCCTTAAAAAAAAATAGAAACCCACCAAAGAGACATTAATTTTTATGGTTGTCTTTCAAGAGAAGAGTCTAAGAGCAATTATCAAACTGATGCTTTGTCTGTCAGTTGAAAAGGGAAAGCTGCTTTCCCACCTCCAAAAGTAGAACTAACCCACTTGAAACCTGGGACTATTCAGAAAGCACATACTTGTAATTCTTTTCACACTTTTGTTCCAAAATGAGTTTATAAAATTGCTACTTGTGTTTCAAAACACCAAGGAAAAAAAATGTCATCAGCTCATGCTACTCTTACTCCTTGGAAAAACAACGAACTTTGGGATGTGAAGATGAAACTGGCTTTGCAAACTTACTACAGGTCCATGAGTCTTTTTTCTCTTAGCAATGGGACTCACCCAATTCCCAGAATAGTCCTTGCCTTTGGAATCTGAGAGTTTGATTATGTCATAACATACTCCTGAATTACTCACTACCACAAGACTGCTACATCTCCTCATTTTACTTCCTTCCTAGGGACTGGCAGATACTTGCTTTCTGGAAGTGCAGGGTCTGTGCACTCCTCCCTCAAGGGCCAAGAAAACTATTACTGAAATCAAAAGCAATTTCTCTAATGAAGATAGATGGGAGCTCAAAGACTTGTGCTCAGGTGACTGAGGCAGAGAAGTCTGGAAACAACTTTCTTAGAAAAGAACTAGGATCCTTCTTCGCTTTGTTTCAATAGCCGTATTTCCCTAGAACAGGTAAAGGTACCTTTTCTTTGCCTCTTTTTTTCTTGGCCTTCTACTTGTAAAAAATTGTGTCCCACCAGTAGCACTCACAACTAGCTGGGGATTTGAACCCTCAAAGCAATGCTACATTTCCAGGCCCAAAATACATAATCAGAGTCCTATAAACTGTACTTTTGTTTACTCCTGCCCTGTAATTCTCACTAACACAAAAACTGTATAAAGTGGGACATTTTTTTTCTTTGTAGAGTGGGACATTTTTTTTTCTTTGATTGTAAACAGACACTCTCATTTCTTTGAAGTTGTAGAAATTCTCACCCATGGAAAATACAGAAATGTCTTTAACACCTTTTTCTTTTCTTTCTTAAACAGGTGAAAGCTACCACTGTCAGTATAATGTTAAAGTATTTCTCCTGCACCTAAATAGAGTGGAAGAATTTAGTATGTTCAGCTTCCAAACTCTGCTAGTTATTGCAAATAAAACAGGACTCCCATCAATTCAAGAAGGGGAAATGAGCTGTATTTTCTGCAGTGGACTGGCAGGGTAATCTAACCTCTTCAATCAATGAAAAAAGCATCAACTTTTTAGATTTCTTTACAGCTAAACACACTGCAGATTTTCTCAGATTAATGTTCCACATAATTGCCTGCTCCAAGTTAGAAAATACTAGATTCAGGACAGACAAGACTTTTCCAAACAAGCAGTGTTCACTGAATTCTAAAGAAAAATGTACAAGCAAAATAAACTCCATTATTAATTTTTGGCTTTTACTATTCTGTCCTGAATATGGAAGCGAAGTGAAACTGTGCAGTAATGTGAGGGCAGATTTCAAAGAAAACTGCTAAATTAAAACTTCCATTACAGTTGTACTAACTATTTACCATGTATTAGAAAACAAACTATACAATCAAAAGTTTCTATAGTTATTCCCCATGAACTGAAACGTGGGAAGCTAGGAACACTGACGAGATTTTTGTAGCATTCTAGGTTTCCCAATGCAGCCTTAGTTAAGCCTATTTCAAGTAACAGCAAAGTGCTATTTCGCATTTACCACACGAGGTGGCAGCTGGGAACTGCCTATTCTGCTGCTGTATCAGACCTCTTAAAATATTTTAGAAGTCAGGTAACATGGCCTAAATGTCACAACTTCCCACTAAGTGACTTATCAATGTTAAGCACTAATTATAACATTTTTTCCTTCTGTTCACCTCCCTCTCCAGCAAGGCAGAACTCAAAAGAATCTACTAGAAAATTTCACCCTTCTAGGACTTTTTTTCCCCCTCCTCCCCCCAAGAACACAAATGTTTTAAAGCTCTATTTTTATGGCTACAGCATGCCTATGTTCCAGGTTTGGGGTTGCTGATGATGTATCAGGTTTAGACAAAACAAAATGTTCCTATAACACCACAGCGTAAGTCACCCTCTAGGGGTTTTTTTTGAGAGAAAAAATTCCAATAGTCTTAATTTTTTTTCTTTACTATGTTGAATAATAACATCTAAAGAAAGTATTATTTCTCCATTTGCTGAAGCAAACCAACAGAGTAACGAAATAACGAAAGATAACTTCTGTCATTTGACACAAAAATCGGACAAATCCCTTTACAGGACCAGGTGTGATTACACCACCAAAAGCTGTAGTTTTAAAAGATTTCTTTTTCATCTTTTTTTTTTTTTTCCCCTTTAAGAAAACCTCATTAGGCCAAACATCTGCTGTACGTGAGGAAGGCTGTTGTCAAAATGTAGCTATTCTGGCCACAGATAATACAACATTTTAACCACACTGGGTTCTAAGGATTTATAGAAGTAAGCTAAGAGCAGAGTGGGACTCTCAAAATAGATTTCATAGATTCACAGAATCAAAGAATGGTTTGGGTTGGAAGTACCTTAAAGATCATCTAGTTCCAACCCCCCTACCATGGGCAGGGACACTAGACCAGCTTGCTCAGAGCCTTATCTAGCCTGGCCTTGTCCCTAGTTAACTCTTAAGAGTTGCAGTGTACTTTATGCTCTAGTTCATGTAAATATTAATCATTTCAATCAGTGAAGCCATTTTCAAAACACAACAGAAACAGGTTGTTGGATTGTGGGGGGGGGATAAAATCTTAAATATGGGAAAATAAACTGATTAGGCTAACATGGCAACGTGCAGTTTCTTGTCAACAGTCATGCAAAAATCAGATAAATTTCCAGGTATCTTTGTTTGTGCTTTTTGTTTGTTTTAAAGATTTTTAGTGTCTTACCCACTTCTGAACCACCAGATGTATAAATTTTGCCCTCAGCAGCACAGGCTGCAAGGCTATCTCGAGGTGTTGGAGGTCCTAGCTTGGAATACCAGCTATCCTTCACCACATTGTAGCAGTCCATTCGCTTTATAGGGAAGAGCTGGGAACCACCCAAAATATAAACTACGTTGTCCCAGAAGACACAAGCTGCATCCCTGCGCTTTTCAAAGGGACATCGGATGTCTGTCCAGCTGTAATCCTGCATTACAAAGAACAAGTAATGTCTAATAGATTATAACACTTACCTGCACAGTGAGTGTTTTTCAAACAGAGCTTTTAGATATGGTCAGTTTTAAGTTCCTTTTCAAAACAAACATGAATACTGTTTATTGAAGAATATTCCACAGGCGTACTCTTGAAAAATTCGCTTAGACACAGACATAGTTAGCTGCAATGAACCACGACATTATGTATTTCTTTGTCATTCCCTGTGTGCACCCCGTACAGCTTCCCTGAGAAACAGTTTGAGTATGTTTTCCAACAGAATTGACCTCCTGCTGCTATCATGTTAGACACAATGCATGTGATCAGTAAAGTAGGACTGCATTTTCTTTTATAGCAATGGAAAAAGACATCTTACATATAGTAACAGATTCTTAAAAAAAAATAGCAAAATACAGAATGTACCAAACAAAGACAGTGGAAAAAAGAAGATAATATTCAAATTGACAAGCAACTCAGTTAAAAAGCTCTGATACATACTTTATTACCATGACAACTAGAAGCTTATTTACAGAATTTACAAAACACGAACGATCTATAGCTATCCACAGTTTATAGTATGAGAAATAGGGTAATGCTCCATCACAAATACTGGCAGTCATGTTGCCTAGAAACTGATTTTGCACAGATTGCCAAAATCAGCAAGTATCAAACATGGGCAGTAATGCCCAAAGCCTTAAGAACACCAAACTCAGCAACTGATGGCAGACCAGGATAGCATAAAGGAGAAGAAACACTTCTTGAGTAATAGCATCTCACACATTCCATGAGCATAGCTTGTATCCTATACTGAACAGGACAGTATGGGACCTTAGCTGTTCTCTGTGCCACCTCACAATGGTCTACCTCAACCTGCTGAATGACCTTCACTGTAATGGTTCACACAAGACGTTACATCGTTACATTTTCTTAGCAAGGACATACTTCAAACACCTTGGTCAATGAGGAAGAACAGCGACTCCTACATGGGGGTTCAAAGAAAGAGGCAGAGCATGTTATAGTCCAAAACATCTTACAATCTTTTCTTGCAGCATCCCCCATATCAAGAAGAGCTGGCAGGTGCATGTGGCCCTTTATGGTGAGAAACAGGTCCTGGGGCATCCTAGAAAGGAAAGCCATACTACAGCATGGCAAAATAAATAGCTGCATAAATCTTAAGAAAATGTCTCAGTGCATTGTGCAAGATCAACATACTTCTTAGCTCAGACTTCTGGCACTTTTACAAAAAAATCCTGTTGTTTCATTTTACTGTTATAAAGGGCTGTGATCTGACCCACTTTTTATGGCTTCAGTTCATAGCTACCATTTCATCCATACCTTTATCAAATGAAAAGCTGTAACTTGAGCA
>NW_008679760.1:0-14869 GCF_000695815.1 Acanthisitta chloris | reverse complement strand
TCACCCTCTTGCAATGCTCTTCAGCGTTAGTCTGTACCACACAGAACTGATTTCAATTTTTGCAAGTTACACATTTAGGAATTATGCAGAAGAGTTGCTTTGCACCACAATCAAGATTCACACTTCACACTGCCCTGGGCAGTGGCAAGCCTCATTTCTGGGGCTTGAGGAGGGAAAGACAGACCAACAGAGGTGACACTTTCCCTGATGACCTTTGTTTTCAAAAATTGTAATGCAGGACACCAGAGGCAAAAAGCTGTACCGTTTTTCTCTTCCATTAATTTATTGAATCACGTGTTAAAACTATCTGAACTCTTAAGAACCACAAGACCCTGTGACAAGAATGGCACATGCAATTATGGGCCATGTGAAAGTACCTCTTCTTTTTGACTTTTCCCTCATTTTCAGGTGATACACCCTCTTCCAAGTCTGCCACAGAAAACAGCAGACAAGCCCCACGTGGACAACCTCCCCATGAACAGCTTATTGACTACAGCTCTACATCCTCATAACAGGTATGCTGGTTCCCTTAAGCATCAAGAAATGCCATTGCCAAGTATCTGTTACTTTTTACTTGCCATAGTTGAATTTTGCACTGCTAAAAAGTTAAAACTTCCAACCATTTCTCGTCACTAGAGACAGCAATTTCCAACAAATAAGCGTACTGCTGACTCAAAATCCAACAAAGTCATGTAATTTTTTTAACAAGAATTCATAAAACAAAACAACAGATATTTTATTCCCAACCTGGGGGAAAAGAAAACAACATTAAAAAAAATATGTGGAAAATTCAGCAAGAAAATGCTTCCCACAACCATTATTAGAACATCTAGGACTTCTAGTAGTATTGTGAAAACAGACATCTCTACTCAAATTAGTGCCAGATAGCTCCACAAGCATTATGTCCATTTGCATCTGTCCCCTAGCATCATTTTGCTCTCTTCATGAAATACATGCATCAATAAAAACACCAGATACAGTGCAACAAAGACAACAAACATAGCCTTAAAGAAATACTGCTAATAGTCTCAACAAATAACACACAGTATCCAATCCAGCCTTATTTAAAGAACCCTTTTGACAACAAGGAAACAAAGATCAGCATCAGAGACTAATTTTGCATGCAAAGGAAGAGGTGAAAATTAAAACTTTTGCAGTAGTTTTATCATATTAGAATGATGGAAATTTGTATCAGTTACAGTTGAGAAAATATTTTCATGAAAAACAACCTTTGTTATGAACTTGTTATGTATATAACCTTTGTTTTGAATTGTTTCCTTAGGGGACATACAAGACTTTAATTAAATTATTGAATTTAATTAAAATCATAAGTGAAGGACTAGGTCATTATTCAAACAGTTCAACAGACAAAGCCCAAAATTTTAGTTCTTTCCCAAGGTCCTAACCTTGCAAAAGTACATACACAAGCTTAATTCTCTGCTTTGTGACCTTCCCATCATCTTTTGATGAGACTAATTAAAGTGAGCCCAATATAATACAGTCCTTGCAGCATTATATCCAATGTTCATTTTGTGTGCATAGGTTCTGGATCCTTGGCTTATTACATTAAGAAGCTACTGTCACAGTTTAAAGATCAAACTCAGATACTCAAGCAAAACATCCAGAAAAGGACTTCAAATAGCTTAGGGCTGGAAATGAAGGAAAATCTATTCAACAAGACATGACAGGCTAGCTAAGAATACCCAAGAAAGCATCTAAGCACTAGAAAAGCATTCAGGGAACACATACTGGTTAGAATAAAGAGGTCCAATTGCCCATTTTTTTATATTTTCCTTTTATATTTTCCTGCCCCACTTCACCCCCACCCCTTAAGGCCTAGAGTCTTGCTCAGGAGTTAGTTCTGCAAAATTTCTCCCAAACTCAAGCTATTTTGGGGGGTTATGCCTGGACAAACAGTGTAAGAAACAACCATTTTATCCTATGCTTTATGTAAACTTTCACAGATACTACTTTTTCTCCACAAAACAGATTTCTCTGCCAAAACCATCTAACTCTTTGAAAGATTATGAATGCCCTGATCAAAGGCTTCCCCAACTCAGACCCTGGAAAGGAAAGAATCATCTACTCTATACCCCTCACCTCCTTGCCCCCACTTGGAGTACTGCTTGTCTTGGGTATGTGTATAGGAAAGAGGTGGACAGTAGTTAGGAATTTTGAATTCCCAATAAAAATACATATCAAATGTCTCTCAAACTAAGTCAGCAAAGCTGGTAGGGTTTTTTTACTCCCCAGACTTATATGGTGCTCAAATAAAGTAGCTTCAATTTTACCTGGCATAGGGAACGTGAAAGAAAAGTTCAAAACACATCCCAAAAGGTCATTCATTCTGAATTAGATTTGACAGGGCTCACATGGACTATAAAGTTCACACAGATAACACACAAAACTGTTTGAAATCATAACAAGCATTTAATATGCTGAGTTAAGAAGCAGAATTTCTAAAACAAAATATTACATGCATGTGATCTCATAACTTAGAGAGCCCTGATGTTTATCTAGCAACTTTTTCTGTATTACTGCATGTGCTTGCCTGGTAAAACAGGGCATGGGTAATCCTCCTGCATGCAGCTGATGTTTCTAAGACCATCAAGTCTGCATAGCTGAAATATACACCATTCCTGCAGCTTGATTTTATTCAGAAAACATGAAATCAAATTTCAGGCAAATCTGCTTGCTCTAAATTGGCCATCTCCAAGTTTTTTCTTGCAGAAACTCAACTCTTTTCCACTTACGTGGTTCCCTATTCTTCTCTTTATATACGAACAAACAAAATTGTGAACCATTGGGATTTAGAAAGGGTTGCATATTCATAATAAATGCACTAAAAACTCCCTTGCACTATAAAACTTGGTTCTACACTAACATACAAGCCAATAACTTGACATGTGCTAAAAAAAATTGCTTTGAGTTACTCTCTAGACACATATGTGCATGCACATGCATACAGACTTCCACATACTCCTAACCAACTGCTTGATGTTCTGGTGACCCTTTGTTTATTTGCAGCTGTGGGATGCACGTATCAATCAATTCTCAACTCGGAAGGATTGATCAGATCTCCATCTCTAATATTGCCAATAAACAAGCACATAATCATTCATTCTATTCCAAATGAAGTATTACATCTAAGTACACAGACTTTAAAAATGCTTAATTAATCATATTCTTCCAACTGTATACCCAAGGGGCAGGAAATACATAACTTCCTAACACCATTTTGTAGACCATTATGTCTTGGCTAATGTCATCAGCAAATAAAATAGGGAAGATTACAAACAGTGAATCTTAATGCATTCTGGGGTAACGATTACCTTGGGATTAAAATATCTGCAGGACTGGGGCTGAGAGCCTCCAAACAAAGCAATGCGATAGTCGTGCTTTTTTCTTCTCGGCCGTGTGCCTTCCACCAACTCTTCTCGGTCTTCCGGGGACAGGAGGTGGTAGCGCATCCCACCTGGAAGGAAGACAACCACTGCTGCAGACCCAGTGTAGTTTGCACATGGAAAGGGATTATTTCAGAGGCAGGGATGGGGGAGAAAGGGAAGGGAGGGGAAAGTGGGACACCAGGTTTCTACATTATACCTACACAGCTTTGATTTAAAAAGGAAGAATAATGCACAGCAGCACCTGAGGATGGGAGAACACATCCAGATGACACCTGTTTCAAACTGCCTGCTCCATGTGAAAACAGGACATGGATACAGGCTCATGTTATATACCAATTCAGCAATCAGCTCATTTATCCAATATTGACAAGCAATTAAGTTTGTTGCATTGAAACAGGCAAAAGGAAGCAAACCCAAAGAAAATGAACAGGAGAACTAGGAGCCTAAAGAGGACTCCTGGAACAGGACTTCACTGGAACAGGTTGCCCAGGAAGGCTGTGGATGCCCCAACCCTGGCAGTGTTCAAAGCCAGGTTGAATAAAGTCTTGAGCAGCCTAGTCTAGGGGGGAGGTGTCCCTGTCCAAGGCAGGGGGAGCTGGGACTAGATGATTTTAAGGTCCACTCCAACCCCTAAAATTCTATGATTCTGTGACAACACTAACATTAAAAGAAGGGACTTGAATACAATGAGGAATCAACCATGCTGCCTCCTCACCCCCAATTTCTGATTGATAAGGAAAGCATTTCTAGCACACTGAGCCCTAATGAAAACCCCTCACTCTTGTTCTTAGGTGGCAATACAAAATAGTAGTTGTAACTGGCAGAAGACAATAAGCATTCTCCCAAGAAGCACTCCAAATAATGTTGATGACATTACAAGCCACTAAAACCAGACAAAAATCCTTACTTCTTAAACAATGCACCCCATTCCATGTCACACAAGATGACTGAGATGTCAAAGGTCACCAAATACTTACCCACATATAGGTTAATCTGAGTCTTGCCTATTGGGTCTGAAGGGAAGCAGCTGTGTACTGTTTTTTAGATTTACACTGAAATGAAGCCAACTAGTTAACCTCTACTGAAACTAAAAATTTATTTCCAGAATATTTATCAACATCTAGGTTTTTCTTCCTTACACAATAAAATGTCACAAATGGTGTCTAAAAGCAAAAGGGCAGTTATGTCCTCTCTCACCTGCACCTTGAGAATGCAACTGTCTGTAAGATCAATGGTCAGTATATATTAGAGATCAAAACAGTGCAGCATATGCTCTGATTTGCTTAGAGAAGCTTTCCAATACTCAAAATTTTGACATATTTCTTTTATTAATTCACATAAGAAAATGAATGATATTGAAGTTACTAGCCTGTCCCAAAGGCACACAAACTTTCAATTACCCTAACGAGTCATTGACAAAACCTCCATTCCATTACTTCTCGTGGAGTTCATGTCACTTGCTAGGAGAAAACAAATGAAAGTCACACTGTTACATAAACTGGGTTTTATTTACATAATAATCTGCTAATCCAACTTCAATGGAACACAGCATCCTAGAGGGAACACAGTCAGATGGATTTAATGTGCAAATGTCAGAGCACTTAAAGCAAACCATTCTCAAAAATTCCACAGCATTTTTTTTAAACATTATAAAGATTTCAGATAGAAGTCAACTTACTGATCACCATTTTAAGGCATTCTGGGTTATCCTGAATAAGTGGTTCTGCCTGAACTGTTTTACTTAGGAAGTTCTTTGATATCAGAGGAAATCGGACTTTAGCAAGAATATCGACCATGTATGGCTGGCGATTCGGCTCATCATACTTCAACCATCTGACTGCTGCGTCATACACCTTCAACAAGAGAGAAGAAAAGGATAAGGTACATCATCACACAGCAAGACAAGTAACTGAACCTTAATGCTCTAAACTGATTCTTATGCCTGCTGGAGGTTAATCCAAACCAACACTTTAGTATGTGGAGATCCAGACATCTTCTAAAAAAGGCCACACAACAGTCATCCAAGCCCCCAAAAAGACAATGCTCAGACATCAAATAGAACACACACAACCACAGATTAAAACTCATCTACAAACTGTAAAAAACCCATTGCTTCTGCTATTTAACTTTTTCCCTCCAAATGGAAAGCATGAATCTGCAATTCACACTGATATGGGTAACTCCTGTACCAGGTTAAGTCTAATACTTTTCAAGAAACTCCTGAGAAATAAGATTCCTCTGGGACCACTGGTAAATTTCTGCAGTTTCACACTGCACACTGCCATTTTCCTAAAGGAATTTTAATGATGTCTTGCTGAATACACAGAATTTCTACTCCTGCTGCCAGGTTAAAGCATGCCATCCTACCTTACCAACAGAACTTCAAGAATGGAAATTCCAAAGTGTCATTTTGGCTGCAAGTCAAACAACATTTCCAGCTCTGAGAATATTACCCTGTGACCTGAACTATTCCCAGCACTTGGCAGAAAAGTTGAGCTGCGACATAAATCGTATTTATACTTGTCACCAGCAACTACCATATTCAATCACCTGAAATGATCCCCCACTCATCGTAATTCTTATTTTCATAAGGTACATCACCACACTGTAAGACGAGTAACTAAACCTTAATGATCCAAATTGATTCTTCTGCCCGTTGGAGGTCAACTTATACCGACTTCAACAGAAACTTCACAGTCAGCAAAACTTCAGTTTCTCAGTGAATATACATCCTATCATGGCTACAAGATTGCTCTGTTGCACTTCGAAGGTATGAGTCAAGCTCATGATGCCATACCCAAACAAAATTACCTAGTTCAAGTACCAGAATAGCATAGCTAGAAAGGTAAGATTTCAGTTTGTTTTCAACAGAGCTGACTGAGAAGCTATCGCAAGTACCCAGCAGCTACAAGTACCACCCAGCTGCTACAACCACCCTACAATCACCTCTTTGGGCTGCACTGCAGACACCTATATGCTTCCTATTTTCCTGCAGTAGGAAGAATAAGCAGGCAAACAAGCACTTAGGACTGTGCTGTAGCTGAATCAAGCATTTCAAATGGGACAGCTGTGAATGTAATTTCTACCACAGGTTACAACTTTTAGTTGAGTGAAAGTACAGGGCCCTTTCAGTCACTTAAGCTTTTTAATGTCCACTTCCTAAATAAGGGCCTTCCACTAATCCAACACTGCCTGTTCAGCTTTCAGTGTTTTTCTCATCTTGCTTCCAAGTCCCTCAGTTCCCCAGGCTTAACTTGGGTATGCATACATTTCCATCAGAAGCAACTCCTCTCTCGAATGGGCTGAGGCCATACTAAGGTAGAAGTGCACTGACACTAAATGTAGTTTGCTCACCAATTTGAAGTGACCTACTTTCACCAAAAGCACATGAATCCCAATCTAGAAACAACTGGTATAATACATCAAACTTAATTTAGCTCATATACTATGGAATCAGAAGCCCTGTAGCTATCTTGATAAAGGAAACTGTGACTTTTCTTCCTAGTTTGCAGAAACAACACACATAAACCACACTTGAAATGTGAATATTCATTAATATTTGATACTGACCAAGCTAAGATACACCTTTTATTCCACAATTTAGCAAGCACCATATACATCATATCCGGTAGGAACATCAGAAGTGAGATACTTTAAACCAGTTCTTGATTAAAAAAAATGATAGTGAAGTTCAGTGCTCTTAGCTGGTGTGAAACAGGGATCTCACCTGGTCTTCTGCCCTCACGGTCAGTGTATCTTGGTTCAGAAGATGTGTCACACGCTTAACGTCAAGCTGAAGAAACTCATCTGTCTTGTAAACTTCAGTGAAATGCTGATGGATGAAGTCGTCTGCAGTGGCTTTCAGTTCTGGGCAGTCTAGGCACTCTGCTAGCACACTTATGCCTATGAAGGAAAATTAGGGAAAAAACCCAACCTTCCAAACTTGAACTGCAATTACCTTTAATATATTAAAATAGAATACAATTACTGTAGTTTCAGTGATACTTGCAACCCTACTTTAGTATTTCTTACCATGTTTTTTTTTTTCTTTAGAACACATGCTGTCATAACTTATGTGCCACTTAAGACAAACTCAGATAAGCACAAGCTGCTGATACCTAGCCCTACTGAACTACCTGGAGAGTCAGAGCTGCAATACCTGCTGCATTAACTACCTCTCCAGCACTATTTCCTCACTGTTTCTTTCCCCAGTATGAAGCAGACAACAGTACCTTAATCAGGTCTGAGCCATGTCACAATAACAAAGTCTAACCAGAACAGCTTGAGAAACTGGATCCAGGTTTTATGACCTCCCCTGACCTGCTCATCAGTCACCAACCAAACCCAAGTTCCTTCAAGAGCCATAGTGAACTGAGACTCTTCTATACAGGTAGCAGTCAGCTGCAGACCAACACAAAAGAGTCAAGTTGATATTGCTGGAAGGACAGAAAGTTGGCATAAAGGTATAAACAGCAACTGCACTGCCAACCTTCCAATTAGAAACCAGGTAGGCACAGTGCTTTCCAGCAGCAACTTCTGCTTATCATGCTACAGTCTTTCTTCTCCTTTTATGGAAGAGATGGCAAGTAGGGTAGAAACAACTCACTAACCCATGGGCTGCAACTAGTCTGAGCTGCTCTCAGTAGTAAAATGCAAACTAGAAATATAAAATTCATGTGTATGACCTCTTGACAAAATTTCAAGAGATTCAAATTAAGCTCTGGTTTCTTTCAAATACACTTTTTTTTTTAATGAACTGTGGACTTTCCTATGAGTCTGCACAGAACACATTTCAACTTATAAACAATGCCTTGATGAAAGGTCAATTTAATTTTTATCTCCCTTTTTGCTACAAATTAGCAACAAAATACCTCAGTGTTAGAGACCATAATTAATTTTCCAGTTAACAAAAGCCACAGGGAAGGAAATATGCCTCAAAGCAAGCCTAAGTGGCATTTTCCTTAGGAGGTGATACCGTTTTTCCAGCAGTTGTCTCAGAGCCACAGCTGTACTGCACCAGTGTCAGCTGAATCACTGTAGCTCAGATACTCTGCAAAACAGTTCTATTGCTACTATAAACATCTGTAACATGATTCAGAGCAAAATTATTTCTGCATCCCTGGATTTAGCTAAACATTACTGTCTTTCAGACAATACTATCTATTTTACAGGAACAGCAAAGTTAAAAAATAAACAGTAAATTTAAGTCTTACCAAGACAATTGGAAGCATCAACTTGTTCTTTTAAAAAGTCCACACACATTTTTTTCACAGGTTCAATCTGATACTGGTTTGCTGCATCTAGTAAAGACTGGACATTATTGCTGTTCACTGAGATTCTGCAAAACAGAAGGAATAAAATTAGCATCACTATAATTACCTAATTTGCTGCAGTTAAAAAAAAAAAGCAACTTACACCAATGGCAAAATTATTTCCCAGCTCTTTACCCAAGAATCCTGCACACACAGTGTGGAGTCACAACTTAATGATCTTTCCAAATTGCTTTCAGTTGCTTTACCAAGGCAGAGCACAGAGTAACCAGTCCCGGAATCTGAAGAATGAGCCTTTAACACAGGTCCTCTGCAGTCCCACACTATTGCTCTGACTTGTGTGATTAGCCACTTTCACAAAAAGAATTAAAACTGAATAAAACCCTTTTATGACAGTCTCCCACTCCCAAACAGGTATCAGAAAACGGTCTAAACTCAGTGTCAGGACTGCTCTGGCTGATTTGCCCAGAGCATGTAAGCAGAACCACCAGTCTGGCAGTGCTTCAAGAGAAGGTACAGAACCCACAGAGTAAGGCTTGGGCAGCCAACCACGCGGCTGGGGTGCTGACACTGATTGTCTCTCACCAACGATCGAGTATACAGGAAGATTCCTTTCAAAGAAAGCCGAAAGCCTCCCTAAATGATAGTTAATCCCATTAGTACAAAGATCAAAGGCCTGCCCTCCATAGGTCTGATTAAAGCTGATTAAGTACTGTTTACAATCCTAGTCATCTGCACAACTCTGACTGGAAAAAAAAAACCAACCCCACACAAAAACCCCAAACACATGGATCACCTGAGCTAGGAGGGAAGTGATGTTCACAGAACATTTACCCACCCTGCCTGTTTTGAGATGAAGGTGTAACTCCGGGAAATGGTTTTGTGCCATAGCTACCACGGCCACAAAGAGAGACCCTGCTGGCATCACTAAGGGCCTGAATTTCAGAACACCAGGAAACAGCATTTGACACCAACATTGAAGTCAAAAGCTTGAAGTGCTTTGAATTGCTTTCTGGAGACAAATACAGCTCTCTTTAGTCTGTAAGGCTTCCGACTGATTAAATAAAAAGGAAAAGGGAAGAAGAAGGTCTAGTCACATCAGGCTTTAAACAAAGTAAAGAACTATAATGGTAAAAAAAATTGATGAAACACAAAAGCATTATTTTAAGATTTTATCATTTACAACTGGCAGCCTACCTAGAAAAAGTGAGAGTTTTAAATAACAAAACTACCTTGCAGTGTAAGCAAACTCCACGAGCTGTTCAATAATGTCAGGCTCTGCATCTTTGAGCTCCACTTCAAAGGACTTTGATTCAAGCATATTTGCTGCAAATACATTAAAAAACAAAATCAATAAGCCACTCTAGTTAGTGCACATTTTGCAAACAGAAGAAAATAAAGTGATTACACAAAGTGGGAATCTGCTAAAAGCTGCACACAGTTGACTGTTGTTTTCCCAGGAATACTAATGCAAGTCAGGAAAGAAAGGAGGCCGTGGAACAAACAAGATAACTGGTGCGTGCACATGCTTGTCCTATGGAAATTATGATAAACACTATTAAATAGAAAAGGTCACAGATGATGTCGACTGCAGCACAGACTGCCAAGTTAGCATTACCAAAAACAGGAAGCACATGCTGCACTGTCAAAAGCCATTTCCACCTTCAAGCTGATAACAACAGAGACAGGTCCAAGCTCCCCACATCCAGACACAGCACTAAGTTTGCCCACAGATGGTTTCAAGCTGACCACCGGAAGGTACAGTTATTTTACTTCTACTCAACTTTAATTTTACTGTAAGTTTACAATTCCTGGGTAAGGCACACAAAAGATAAGGTACTACATAAACTATTTTTTAAGAGAGCACAAATGCAAGAATTACAGAATCCCAGAATCATTAAGGTTGGAAATGACCTCTCAGATCATCAAGCCCAACCATTAAACCATGCCCCTAACCTCTGGAAGCCTGTTTTACATGCAGAAGTGCCCCAATGGTGGGAACCAATGGGGGCAGAGAAATTCTGTCATGGGAGTAAAAACTCCCAATTTTCAGGCTGAGGGAGGGAGACCAACTCTAATACAGTGTATGGACCCAAATGAAAAAGAGTTTATATATGAAGTAACAATTAAGTTGAGTGAAAGAGTTAAAGGGAAAATGAAGGGGTAAACAGAGATGAACGGAAGGACACAAAATGGAAAATCCTCATTTATACTTATCCCTCAAATGAATCACTTTCATAAAATAAATAGCTTGTCAGTCACAGATCTAGTGGGATATTATCATGAAAGTTTAAACATCAATTAATTTTGCAAAGACTTACTAGTAAACATCAAGTTAAAAAAATGACTGGCTGAAGCAAGCACAACACGGTGAGCTGGGATCTTTCTTTCTTGAACCATAAGAATGACATCACAGAGAGTTTTCTAAATCAGAGGGGAAAAACAGACAGAAACCACAAAAGTCAGCATTTTTGAAAATGTTTTAACAATATTTCTTTAAAAATAGCTTATGAAAATTCATTGTTTTTTGTAACCCACCACACAACTCAAGAGAATTATGTGACAAGATTTTCTGAAAGTCAAGCATCAGTAAAGTGGAAAACTAGCAAAAGTCACTTTACCCACGAATTTGTACCTTAAGGATGGTCACAACTAACACAGGAACTCTGAAGTTCTTCCTGTAGCATTTACATCAGTCGACAATAACATAGGCTCTGCAGCATCCAGCAGGGGCTGCATTTATATTACACTCTTTTCACCTATCAGTGGCTTACCACTGATGATTTTCAAAAAGCTTCACAGGAACCTCCTATCTGAAGGCTGTCATCCCATTGCCCAGCTGGAGTGAAGGTGATGAACATGCTCAAAGCATTCAATGGAGCATTTTAAAGAAAATGTATCCCAAAAATACCACTTCTGTGGAAGGGTTTGACTGGACATACCTGATGAGCAACTAGCTTCCCAACAAAAAACAATCTACCTCTCATTTGTTTGCTCTTTATATGCAGGCAGCTAGCTTGTTCCCTACAAGCAACAAAAGAAGAAAGGAAAGTGACAGAACTTATAGAAGTTGTCAGGAGGCATGAGGGGAGAGTCTGGGTTTGGGGTAAAAACACATAATTTGAATAGGTCCTGAAATGGTATCTTTTCTAAGGACATATTGGCTGAAATAAATGCATATCATACTATAGTTAATTAAAGCTTACTCTCTATTAAGAAAGAAAAACTGAGCAGCACTGTCCCCTCAAAAAATAGGAATTAATTTTCAACTGCTACCTTAAGTTCATGGAACTACTACTTTCAGTAACACCTACCTACACCCAGCCCAATACTAACTCCAGAAAAAAAGCATTTCTACTTGTGGGATGTATATGCTTGCTTAGAATAATGTTTTCCACATAGAGACAGTTTTATCTAGGGGCCAGCTCATGAGGCTGACAATCCATACACACAGTTCCATCAAATAAGCCTGTTTGTTAGTGTTTTTGAAGACCACTCAGAAGAACATGTTGGACAAAATATAAACAACACATTTCAAAAATATTACTCAAATGGAAGTTAGAGGGGGGTGATGTACAGCTTCCTTTTTACATCTGTAGATTTAAACCATTTAGGACTGAAACAACACAAAAAGAGATCATTTGGGAAAAGTTTCAGAGGAAATCCTTTAAAGCTGAAATTCTTTTGCACTTCTGTTTCAAAATAAGCACCGGAAATTAGCAGTATAAGGCACCATAAAATCACAGGCCGAAGCTTGGTCAAGACTTGCAACTGTTGCTTGAGCTCCACACTGCATTTCCAAGATACGCTTAATACCTCAGCTCAACATTTGAAGCACCTATGATGTTTTAGAGCCTCTCTGGCTGCATTTGTTAGCCCAAACAGACCATCATTTAAATTTATTTCCCTGGGGTGTTTCTGGGTGTGACTGTTCCATTCCAACTAATGCTCTTCAGAGGATTTCTGTACTTCTTTCCAGAATGACCCACTGCTGTCACTGGATCACCTCCATGATGCAACAGGTGACTGGTGCTAACCAAAGGAAACACCCGAGCGTGAGCTTCCGTAGGGCACTTCACCTTCCAAATAACAGGTTCAGCAACACCTTGCAGCTCTATCCCAGCTTCATTTTCACTGACTTCATTCTTGGCTGACCTTCACTCAGCTGCAAAGTTGCAACAAAGGAGTTATACACATGCTGTTTAATAGCTCTGTAAACCCCACAAAGGCCTGGGTCGTCACATGCTGGAGATGAGCAAGAGGTTCTCCATGCACGAAACACACTTGGCCCCAATATCTTACCAGTACTGAGTGCAGGTATGTTTATAGTTTAGACTCTCTTACCCATGGAGGCTGCCTCTTGACCCCAGCTCACACAACAAGCAGCCTCCTTAAAATTACTTCCCCATCAGCCCATCTTCCTACAGCACTGAACTAGTGCAGATAGAGATCTAGTGCTCCACATGCATGTTGATATTTCCAACATAGGAAATTTTTAACTCGCATTACATTCAGGTTTTAGAACCACAGCATAGTTCTTGACATATCAAAATACAAGAAAGAGTTGCCTATAAGTACTCAAACTTTAGCATGAGTAATCAGCTGAAACTAGTATATTTTCCTCTGAATTCCTAATTTTATCCTATATAACCACACCTCCCCCTACACTCTCAGTAATAGTTAACCTCCTCTTACAAACACCTCCTAAAAGAAGCATGAGTGTCATGAAATATGCAGGAATTTCTGTCAGTCAGCATTGGCTGGGATATGCAAAGCCATCTGAGGTCAGATGAGAAGTTTCCAGGCAAAATGCAAAGTTATACCTCCCTGGGCATAGCAGATTTTGAAATCTGAATCAGAAGTACACACAGATTTCACAGCACTTCATCTTGATCCTCACACTCCCTGTTCAGATTAACTCATGAGAGTTGGCACTATACTACACTGAAAGATGAGGCACTTATCTGGAACGACAATGTGGTGCCACATACTAGAACGGGGACATGTGAAAGCACAGTGATGTCCCTGTGCTGGGGCCTGTACATACATCTAAGGGAGGGCAGTATTTCCTTTATCTACTTACAGCATCTGGCATCCCCTTTTTAACAATGACACAGGTATGAGGTAAACACTGATGTACCCAGTTATGAACTAGGCCACACCTTGGAGCATGTTTACACGATTAGATCAGAAACAAAGCCTACATCAAAGAAGTACATCTCAGGCTTCAAGTCTTAGCGTCCCTACCCAAGTCACTGAGAACAATCCATTTTTTAATACACAAGAGCTTAGTTACACTGAATGGTTTATGCAGACAACATAACTGACTATTTATTAGTGAGAGAAGAACAGGGCTGAAGTGCTAGTGAAAAGCAGAACCAATGCCCTGATAGCACTTGCGAGGCCAGGACCCAGACTGCTGATGAAGACAGCACTGCAAGCTGGACTGAGCCTCTAGCAAAACTAACACTGGAAGACAAGAAGCTAAATCCTGTAAGGCATAACATGTGACAGTGCCAAGTATGAAGCCCCCAGATGTTCTGATTTCAGATCAGCTTTCATTCTGGCTCCACATCACTGCTTTTAAATAAGCCAAGGTACCACAATCAAGACAGCTCCTCCTCTGAGAAGCAAAGTTTCTTCATATACAAGGAGTTACATAGATCATCCCCCTGCTCTTATACCATTAATTTGGTTTTTTTAATTAAAAAAAGAACGATTAAAAATGAGTCTTTCTTTCAGTTTGGACAGTTGAACTGGGATGTACTTGTATGACTGTAATTTTTGTTACCACTCTTGTAATATTGGTAAACAGAGGAGTCACCTTTAATAATCACTGGCTTACTGACCAAAGAAACTCATCAGCCCTAACAGGCGAGGGTTTGTAAAGCTAAGGCCACCAGACTCCTACACTGCCACTGGCTTCCTGGTGAGACGGCCAGAGATATTCAGCATAATATTCTAGCTGTAAAACCAATCCACGGCTCCAGCCATCCCTCTCCTCCCGTGGCAGCTTCACTGTTCACAGGGGCACACAGACGACGCGTTCGGAGAAGAGTTCCTGGTTAAAATCCAGCATCACCACCTCTTCCCCCCGCTCGGGTTTCTGTTTAAAAAGGGCTCCGTGAATGCTCCGACTGAAGACACTCAGCCATCAGTTGCAGCCTCACTCCTGCCCTACCACAGGCGTCA
>NW_008679759.1:0-31829 GCF_000695815.1 Acanthisitta chloris | reverse complement strand
CTCGGGGCGCTCCGCTGCTCTGCTCGGCGCGGGAGCGTGTGCGGTTCCCCTGGCGACTGCAGCAGAGCCGGGAAGGCGAGAGGCCGCTGGAAACGCTCTGTGCTCTTAGCGCATCCAGCCGAGCAACACCCTCGGATATCATTCTCGGTTTCTCGCCTCGTGTGGGTTGTTCGTTTTGGATTTTTCTTTTTCCGCTCATAGTCGTTACCAGCTACTTAGCTTGTGTCTAAAATGCTTGTGTACTTACAGAAATTCTGAACTTCGGGAGAAATCCTCAGTTTAGTGTATGAGGTGTTGTCTGAAGTTTTGCTTTGAAAACGCTTGCAAATACCGCTGTGTGAATGGGAAATTCCTGATCTTGTGCGTGCAAACCCCTGGACTTATTTGTGATTCAGATTTTCACATCTATCGCTTTTTGAAGCTGAGACTTGCAGAAAACCATAAACCGGACACAGGGGATAGAAACCTGAAAACTGAACTCCGTCTTGGAGAATCTTTAGCCTACAATGTGTTACTGAAAACTCCGTGATGAGGATGGATCACGGGGGGGGTGGACCACAGGATGGACTGTTATCTGCTCTCTGTGTGGTTAGCATCAGTGGAGCTCAGATGCATGCAGAGATAATGCCCTAATAACCCTCTAGCAATTTTTTTCTGAGTTGTAGGACCTCTTCAAAACAGAAGCAATTGTTCTGTGCAACCCTGTAGGCTTATCCTGCATATCCTATGATTCACAAGCTGAAAAGTCCCATTTTGCAATCAGATGAATATGCAATGTTTTCCTGTCCTGTTTCAAAGTACAGGCACATGCTATCCTTGGCAGTATTTAATTCTAGTGAGCATAAACTCAGAAAATGTAGAAGAGAGCATCTGAAAGAGGCTTTATGTACTGGAATAGTTACTGAGCTTAGAGCTTATTTAAAACTGACAAGTTACCAGGTTTGAAAGGAGGATGTTATTCTGAATAATACTGTAGGCAGTGGTTTATTTTGTATCAATAACAATTTATATCGGAAGGCTTGGGTTTCTCTTTCAAGTGGTTCAGAGCTAATACTTCCGTTTTGTAAGGTTTCTTTTGCAAAAAACCCCAAACAAAAACAGCCAGCCAAAAACCAGCCCAAAAATCCCCAAACCAGAACCCAGCAAATTTAAAAGCTAGGAGGAAAAAACCCCTCATTTGCATGACATAAGCTCACTTCAATAGGAACTTGTAGAAGGTGGAAAGAAAGGAGAATTCGAGCCCTTCCTGGATTCCTGCAACAAAGTGTTGTGGGATTAGAAATGAAGCAAGCTAAACTTTAAAAAAATAGTGGAAGATTACATACTTTCACTGTAGTAGCTTATAGACTGTTTGCTCATTAATCAGTAATGCACATGGAGATATTTTCTTGATGTTCCCTTTACAATTTTTGGAGGCTCTGAGATTTCTTCCTACTGCAGTTGCAGTTTCCTATTGCTGGCATATTCTTCCACTGGGGTAGGGTTGGGTTTGTTTATTTTCAGTCAATGTTGATGTTTATTGCTGCTTAAATCTCTGCAGCTCTTCTATGAACAGATTGTAACAGGTTCTGCTGTGAGGGCCCACCCTGAAGCAATGACAGTCGCCAGCATGCAGAGAGGAGTGGTTTGCAGTGCAAAGACATCTGCTTGAGGGTAGGGTGGTGGATGGAGGAGGACACTACCATGTAGCCTCTTGTATTGGGCACATCTGTTGTTCATGGAAACTCAACAAATTACTGGTTTTATGTGGCGGCTGTGTATTTTAATTGCCTGGGTTGGCAGGATAGTTTTGGCTGTAGTACTGTGATAATAGTGCCATTGCTTGGAGTCCTGTGGTGTGCTGAGCTAGCAGTAAAACTTTAGCTGCTTTCTTCTTTGTCTTTCTAACACCATGAATTTTCTTCTCATACTTTGAAGAATGCAATGGAGACACAGTATTATTCTCATTATTAGCTTGGATATTCTATTTATTTGTTTTGTTAAGAGTTAATAGTTTTCTTGGGGTCTTGTTGCTCGTTTTCCAGGAGCAGGCAAATTATACTGCAGCAGAGTGGATTCTGGGCAGTCTAAAGATGTATAGATGGGATAAGAGGCAGTGTTCCTATAGGGAAAACTGTATAAACAGCAGTTGTCAAAATTGCCCTTGCCTTGTTTCAAGTGGGAGAGATTTCTGGTGATCAGACTCTTCTGTTTGCCTGGAATTTTAAAGTTTGATTTGCTCATTTTCCATTCATATATTCAAGTTCAATTTGACCTGTAGAAAATGAAGGTGCTCTGGAGTCTCCTCTAAAAGGTAGCATTTGGGTAGTAAGTTGCATGCACTGTATTTGCTTGTTACATGGAATGTCAAGCAACCACATGGCTTTTCATGTTTGTGTACCTGATTTAATGACTTCTGGAATTTTAAAGTTTGATTTGCTCATTTTCCATTCATATATTCAAGTTCAATTTGACCTGTAGAAAATGAAGGTGCTCTGGAGTCTCCTCTAAAAGGTAGCATTTGGGTAGTAAGTTGCATGCACTGTATTTGCTTGTTACATGGAATGTCAAGCAACCACATGGCTTTTCATGTTTGTGTACCTGATTTAATGACTTCTGTTAATGGTAGCCACAACGTTGAGAACACTAAACCTTTGCTTCCTCTTTCTGTGTTGTTTTGCACTTTGCTGTCGCTGACTGGTGTATTTGGGAGGGGATTTGATCGTTCCTTTCACCATGTCCTAATTTCTGTTCTTCCATAGTCCTGTTGCAGTGTCCTGAGCTGCTGTGCCACTTTCTATTCTGGAGGGGACACCCCTCCCTTGAAAGATACTGTGACTATACCTACGTGGTATGATAACTTCTTGGCTGCCTGGAGCAATCACTGCCTATGAACGGCTTGTTTATGCTTAGGCTGAAATTCGAGGAGGGAGCTCAGAGGCAGATGTTATCACTAGTCTGTACCAAACTGTCAGAGATGAATCTGAGTCACCGACTTGACTTTTATCCCCTTGTTAGAAGCAGAGAGAACACTGTTATGTGTCGGTTGTAGCTCAAGGTGTGCTCAGGAGGAGAGTCCAGCTCCCAAACTAAAAACAATGTGCATTCAAGTCTAGTAGGGATAATTTAAAACATAGCTGATTATGCCTGTGAGGCTTTTTATTCACTTTCGTGGTGTTTGTCTTTTGGCTTTGCTTCTTCTACTAAGGGAAATGAAAATATTTTCACCTTAAAGGACCCTTCCATCTTGCCAAAGAAGTAAAACTGCTAGGTGAAAACAGAGACCTGTAACTCACTGGCGTGGGGGAGGTGAGGGTGCAAAGCATGTAGGGCTGTGTATTGTTCTGACAGAAAACAGAAACGGGTGTGATATGTGGAGGCTCTTGGACTTTTGGGGGAAGGAGTGGGGAAGACTGGTCACAGATGCACTTGATCTAAACTACAGAAGGTGTAAAGTATGAAGTTCTTTCAAAGTGAGAATTTCTTGGACCTCTCCTGTTTGCTGCAGATTAAGCAGAGAATATGATCAAACTTTAATCCAAGGTGTTACCTAGTCATCTTACCTGAAGGAGAGAAGGGCCTTTCTCAGACTTTTTTTAAAAATCTTACTTAATAGATAGCTTCTGTGTCTTACTGTAGCCCTTGAGTTGACTTAGAGCACCTCTGCTGTTGCTAACACGGGAACAACGTTAGTATAAGATTTCTTCCCAAGTGTTCATTCTTGTCAGTTGCCTATAGTGGATTGTTGAATTAATTGGTTTTGGTCTTTATTTAGAGCTGGATGCAGCCAGGTTGCTGAGTTTAGTCAGCCTTGGATTTGGATTACTGTGGACTTGATTAACAAAATTTGGATCTGAACTGCTGGTTTGACGAGTTGGTGGATGGCAGAGACAGTGGCTTACACACAAAATAGAACTAGACTTATCAGAAAGAATGACCACCCTTTTGTTTGACCAGAACAAAGTTCTTCAGTAACAGGTTTCATGAGGTCAGTGTAGTGACTCAAAAAGAAGTAGCCTCTAAAAGAGGAGTGGAGCTGCTAATCCCCATGTCACTAGAGTTACACTCCTGCTTTGCCCAAAACCATTGGACTCGTATTGACATCTGCTGCCAAACATAGCAATTCAGCCTTGTTGTCTCACCAGCACAGCTCATATGATTACTTTCAGTCTTAACAAGAAACCGTGAAGCAGATTCTTCTGCATATATCTTTTTTTTATTTACGAGTTTAGGAGGAAGATAAATAGGGTTTTGATTATGCATAATGAAATACAGGTGCTGGTGTTCAGCAGATGTGGACTGCCAGGAGTTCCAGGTGCAGTGTTGAGAAAGTAATTTTCATCAGTACCTCAGTAAATGTGTATTTAAAGAGTTGCCTGTGTCCCTGAAGACTGAAAAACTGTACCATTCTGCTTGCCCTACATTTGAATTAAGACTGCACTTAGAATCTCTAGTTTGACAAAGATCCATTTATGTTAGAAACAAGATCTGTCAGGAGTGCTGTATTCTTGGGTTATATTTTTTTGTACTAGTTCTTACCTCAATTGTTTCACTTCAAAACTCAGTGTTTTGAACTTTACTGAAATTCTAGAGATTGGAGATATCTATCTGGCTCTAATAATATCTTTGAAGTCTCAATCTATAGATAACATCAAGATCTGGTTTTTTTTAGCCTCTATCATATTTTATGCTGTTGATAAAGCTGAAATGGAAGACAGACAATTTTAAATAACTTCTGGCATTTTAAGCAGTGTGTTGTTTAATTAAATCTCTGGATTGCTGAGATAAGAAATTCTACTGTTCATGGGGTTTTCTCTGCTCAGATGTGGTGTCAGTACTGTCAAAGCAAAATATTTATTTGCTAGGAACAGACTTGGAAAAAAAAAATCACTTAGGAAATAACATAGAGAGGTTAGACTAACAGTTAAGTCTTCTGCCCTACAAAGCAGAAATAGGAATGCACTTTTTTTTTTTTTAACCTAGGCACACCCTCTCCCCCACCTTTTTTCCCCTGATACAGAACAGGTAAATGGCAGACATCTTTCTTTCCCTTAGATACAAGCATGCCCAAATATCAGTAAAACATACACAGTACTGCAGGTTATTTCTGGGACTAGAATAAATGGCCTCTTTATACAGAGATAGATAAATACCCAAGAGACTGTTATTCTTGTTTACCTCTCAGATGTGGATTAACCATGATTGGTTAGCTTCAAACCCAGTGGTTTGTCAAAAATCAAGGCCAAATGGGCTGGTGGTAACTGGCATTTGCAGTGAGCACTTGAAATTTTGCCAGTTGTCAGAATGCATCAAGGGCAGGTGCTGTTCCACTCTGTGAGGGAAGGCAGCCAGGAACTGGCTGTGATGACCAGGCAGGCAGAAGGAGCCCTGCTGGGGCTTTGGAGGAGACCTGTTTTGGAGAGGCCTCCACTGGGGCCATTTTTAGGTTACTTCTTACAACAGGCCTCATTGGCCTTGAGCATGGGAGGCTAAGCTCCTAGAGCTGGGGGAATGTGCTCTGACAGCAGTTACAGTTTATCCTTTTGGATGTTGTACCCTTTGATATTTGCCTGATTACAACTAGTCTTGGAAGCGGCAAGAAAAATGCCAACAGAGAACATATATGGAGCCAGAGCATTCCTTGCAGTACGTTGGTTCTGAATCTCTTCCTTTCCTCATGGTGATAGAGTATACAATGTTTGGGTTTGCTTTGGAATGAAAAGTTTTGTGTCAGTCATTGATTTGATGGGTTTTTTTTCCCCCTCCCATTTGGCTGGTGCATACTCCAGGTTGCACATTATCCACGAAGCTGGCTTTAAAAGAAATTGATAATTTGGGGTAAATGTCACTTGGTGCTTTAACTGTAATTGTTCCTTGTATCAATTTAGTTTAAATACATCTAAAAAAATAAGCTATGCTGATAAAGATCAGGAAACCTGATTATTTCTTCCTAGCCTTTCAATAAAGGGAGGCCGGATTCAAGGACTAGTGAGCAGGGCTCTTGGGGGTTTCATAGTTCTTTGGGTTTATGGTGATGCCCTTCATCCTTGAGATTTTTACATTATAAAATTAGTTTCAATACATGATGTAGCTGAGTTTCTGCACCTTTATAGTTCTCTCTGCATTGGAGTAAGTTCAGATCACATGCTGTTTTGTTTTTTTTTACTATGAAAGGTAGAGTTACTGGGGAGGGCCACAAAGGGAGGTGACAGGGAAAATTCAGGTAATGAGTTGGGTTTTGATCTGCTTTATGGTGCACATGATCTTTTATTACTTTCTCATTTGAAACTTTAATCCTGTCTCTCATTGTGGATTCACAAGGCCAAGATACCTGTGGTAGGTATGTGCTGTTGTGAATATGGTACAGAGGATTATTTTTGGATGGAAGGTGGAAATTTCTGTTGTAAAACCACCAACTGAAAAGCAGGGAATGAGGCACTGAATTAAAAAAAAAATCAGACTTTTCCTATGAGTATGAGGAAGTGGTGTTAGTTTCTTGCAGCTGGTAAGAGGGAGGGAGAGAACCTTAGTAATCTCTGATAAGGTCTGCTCTCTCTTCCTCTGAAGTGTTATCTGTCTGGGTTAACTGATGTCACTACTTGCTTCTGTAACAACGTAAAGCACAAGGGCTTGTTGAGGAAAGCTGTTCTGGCATTATGATTCCCTCTGGCTGGAAGTGCCCATTGTGCACTTGTTACCGGGAACTGTTTCTGGGTTAAGCTTACTTGAAAGGAACCTGTGCAGGGTTTGTTGGTGTGGCAGACGCAATAGATGCTCCCTTCCCTCTGATGCAAGCCACAGTGCAAATGTTTCCCAACACCTGATACTGACGTTTTCAAGGACCTCTTCAGGTCAAGAGCACTGGATTTCATCAGAAATTAAAGTAATACATGGATTTTAAGGGAAATGAAGTGGCTCTTGATTTGGGGTTGGAAAAATATTTTTGACTCATTTTATGCAAGGGACAACTTGAGACTACAGACTTGGGGTACCGGTTGGAATTGGGTTTGCTTGTTGCTGTTGCATGAGCTGAAGCCTTTTAAATAAGTACAGCTACAGAAATTTTGCCTTAAACCAGAGCTTTCAAAATTCTAAATGGCAGTGTGGGAATTGGTCAGACAAGAACTTACCTTTTAGGAAGTGAAATGTTAGAGCTGACATAAATCTACTGAGCCATCAAATATCTGTATCCAGTAGAGGAGATTTCATCCAGCAGATACATATTCAGTTTAAAAAGCATTAGATGCTGTGTAATGAACCTCCTAGCAAGAAGGTTATAATTAAACTAGGCTGCTGAAGTCTCGGTCTCTGCAGTGGGAACCTTGCTAGCCTCATTTCCTGTTCATGCAAAACGAAGTCTGCACTTTGTTTGTATAGCTTTAACACACACATATGCCCTGGATAATTCTGTAGGGTTAATTGCTTATAATGAATTGATTCATTTGTTTGCTGTTGTGTAACATTTTGACAGTGTCTCTAAGAAAGGATTACAACGTCACTACCATAAGCCACTGAAAAGCAGACTGGCAATTTTGTTTAGTCACAGGCAGTAAAATGTTAAGTTTGTCTATAAACATTGTTCATAATACTCATTGGTTCTGAGAAAGCCTTTCCGTGTCTGGTGATTTGCTAAGCAGGGCTTTAATCTGAGAAATGTTTGCAGGTGTGATGCTTTCATATGAGCAGCTTTATGTAACACAAAGTAGGAGGTAAAGTCTGATTACTGTGGGATGTCCACGTTCTTTTGAAAGTGGTTCATCAGGGTTTAGAAACACAGAAGAGGAAAGATTTACTTTTCCCATTAATTTATCCAGTGTAAACAGGCAGTGTTGGGAGATCATTTCTATCTCATGTTCCATGTGCTGTTGTTCTAATTCCTGTTTGCTGACTTGGAGAGCTGTTACGTTTGTTGCAGGAGTGGCCATTGGGCAATGTCAGCACACAGCCTGAGTTGGAAAGCTGCATCTCCTATTATTGGTTTGCTGCTTCTGTTGCTGGTGCAGTATTCGGTAGAGAAGGATGAGAGGGAAGGCTCTCCCTGCTGCTGCCCAGATGTTTTCCAGTGAAATGCCACTTGACATGAGCCACCTGCTTTTACAGAAGAAAATTGTCTCTAAATCTGTGCAGGGAAATTGCTGTAGTAACTGCTGCCTACTGTGGGTATGAATAAAAGGACTGTGTGTTCCTTAAGATGACAGGAAGTGAACATTAGCCTTGTCACACAGATTGCTAAAAGGCATCTTATGTCCCAGTTATAAGCATCATTGAGTTAAGCCTGAGTGCTACATTAATAGCTTATTTGAAAAGGCATGTAGGGAGCTTCATGTTCTTAATTGTGGTCTTATTTTGTATTTCTAGCGCTTTTTTTTCCCCGTTTAAGTCTAAGTAAAGCTCCTAATTAGGAAAAACGTGGCTTTTTTTTTTTTTAGCAGATGCAGGCAAGGATCTGGCTCTGGCTGTGCAGGCTGAATAAAGCCCCTGGCCTGCTGGTTGAATGCTGGTTCCCTAACCTGCTCTGTTGAAAACAAGTTGACCTAGGAATAATCCACTGTACAAACTATTTTGAGCTAATTTATTAATTTTTGGCTGCAGTGTGGCCCCAGGCAGCTCTGCTGATGAAACTCTGTCAGAGGGGAGCATTGAGCTGTTGAGGATGGCACTCCTAAGCTGTAGAAGAGCTGTAGAAGGTCCTGCGTTCACACACTCCTCACTCATGTTAACAGGACTGTTGTGCATCTTAGTTATGTAACAACAGTGTGTGTTCATATTCAGACTGACACCTTTATTTCCCTTATATCTCTTTCAAGCTCCTGTAAGAGAAATAGATTATTCAGACCTGCTTTTTTGTTTTCCTCCCTTAAGAACGTGATCTCCCCTTGTGCCACAGTGCTGATGGAGCTGACTTGTATGGATTTGGTTGTTATAAGTTTTCTGGGCTGTTGATCATTGACTACTGAATCAAACAATATATTTTTCATCTGAATGTAATTTCTGTTAGAGCTTGAAAGTGTCAACAAAAGACTTTGGGTCACATTTAATTTCATATTCTTTAGTTACTAGTAAAATGTCTATTGTTTACTCTGTAAGTACTGCATGGTACTGTTGCATTGTAAAAGAACTTCAGTCCTGGTTGGATATTCTCTGCTTCACTGATAAATGGAGTGGATGCTGTGCTTGCTAATGAATGTAAGGGAACTGGCTTTCCTATCTGCCCACAGCTGCTTCTAGCTTTCAGAACTGCCTTTTAAAAGGCCCACATAGAGTCTTCATGTTCACTTCCTGTGCTGATTTAGCTTTTTGCATTTAAGTATTTGTATTTTAAAATAGAGTGCCCCAGCTACCAAAGAAAGTGGATATTGCTTGGTGAGGTAGATTATATGAATTTTTCACTAATGGCCAAGTAACAGCAAGATCCACCAGACTGAGCTGCACTGCAGCCTATCTATCCATTGAGCAATTTCTGTGTTGGGCAAAATAATGTAAAGAATTAGGGTTTTAATTTTTCAATCCAAAACTATGTGCAAGCAGGCAGATGAAATGGAAAACAGTTCAGGTCTTTTAAGTTTTAGGCTAATATCTGATACTAAATAGAAGCTAAGGAAATACATCAGTAATTAATCATTTGACAAATTCTTCTTCTTTGTTCAGGAAGCATTAAGACAAATGTACATGTTGATTTCATCTGTTTAATATCTGGCCAGTCCTAATAAATATATGTGCACAAATGCATATATAACACTTCTCATCACTTTGGGACACACTTTTGGGTTTATGTACTGTGAATTTTTTTCTTTGTGTACTATCTATGCACTGAGCTTTCCCTTTGCCCTAAGGACATTTTATCCTGGTTTTCAAAATGCTAGGCACAATTAAGAGACAGAGTAGGAAGAGTAGATAGCAGTGTTTGGGGATTGGATTAGTGTGTACTTCTGAGATTAACTGTATCTTAATCAGATAGCTTTTGGATAGTTGGCTGAAAACATTCCTGTCATCCTGGGGAAACTTGAGCTGTCCTCTGCAAATCTGTAAAAACAGTGGGCCTAAAGAAGAGGGATGCACAAAGCTGAGAAAAGTAACTGCTCCAAGCTTTATGAACTCTATTTGAACCTGTGACGATGGTACCAAAAACTGAAGACATCTGTTGTCTTTAACTGATATTAGGCTTTTCTATAAAAATAGAGGGAGTTTTGAGAGTACCATGTGTCCAAAATGTGGACAGGATCCCAGAATTCTAGACCTCAAAAGTGTGTTTGTCCATCTATCTCTACCCTAACTGCAAGTTAAGCTGTATTGATGCTGATGTGATCCTAACAAACTAATGTATTTTTTAATTCAGAAGCTGCACTGAGTCTTTTTGCCCTACAGTGGGAACTGGGAGGAGGGCAGGGTGAAGTGGAAAGAAATTCTTGAACACTTCATAGTTCTCTCAACACACTTGCTAGAATCTGCCATGTATGGCCTTCCCTGAGCATATCCTGGAAAGATGGCATGGTGGGATCTTTGTCTTACACTGATCTGAAAATGGAATTTTGTGCTACAATTTCCTTTCATTCAGTAAAAGTACTGTGGTGCTTGTATGTCCTGCAAGAGAGAACAAATCATGAGTGGTAGTCCTGTCTTCCATTACATCATGCAGTGTGTGACTGAACACAGCTCCCAGCTGCAGATTTATTTGCCACAGATGTCAGAGGTATTAGATCAAAGGTATTATTAACTTGTACAAGAGCATCTCCAAAAGGTCTTGATACCTCTTGAATGATACAATGTCCTGAACTTCCAAGACTTGTCTCGCAGACACACTCATGCACTTTGATCAAACTGAAATACTGAGATGTGTAGCAGTGGGTGTCTGGGTGAGAAGGAGCCTTGCAGGAAGACACAAATGAAAAAATAATAGACTTTCAACATTCACTGAATGTCTCAGAATTCACAAATCTTTTCTGATTCTGCACAGCAAGCAGAATGAAACAGGGTAAGAAATGTAGTGGTCACATGGAGATCAGAAAGCACATTCAAATCTGAAAAAAATCGGCTAAAAATTCCAGAGCTGTCATCCTGCTGGCTAATTAGGTATTGCCTAAGGGAGGGTAAAAATGCTATTGTGTGCCTGTATTGCCTCTTGAAAAGCAGGGAATGGTACGTCAGGGTCCTGCTTACTGCTTTAAGTCTCTGCAGATAATGTGTTTTCTCACCAAGTTGCTGAGACTACATTTATTCAATCTTTTGTCAAGTAGCTGTGCTCAGCTGACCTGTCCTCTCCTAACAAATGCTCCAATGTATGCTCACCTCTGTCCCTGCTATGAAATCTAGGCTTGCCTATTTCCCAGCCACCAAATCTGCACAAGTGACTGACTTTTCCTTCATTCTTTTCACTACTCAAAACTCCTTTTAACATTATAAAAAAGTCATTTTTTCCTCAATGCTACTTTATTTCCACCCAGCAAATTCACAGAGCCAGTTTCCTAGGCATTAGACTAATTTATTAATGGAATTAAGCAAGAACCCAGAGCCCCCAGTAGGCTGTTTCTTCATGTTGACTGACTTCCCTTAATTTTTTCAAATTAGGCATAGGATGGCTAAAGGCAAAATGTCAAGCTCTGGCCTGGATGCAAACAGAGGAGTGATTCTGAGGAGAAAATGGGAAGGGTGTGACAGGTTTTATGTGTGGTCTTGACTTCCTAAGCCACCTGTTGGTGTAGCTGTAAATACCTTGAGGCCTTTACCGGCCTGTCTGAAACTGGGAGGTGCCCAGTGGAAATGCTGAGTCTTACACCGAGAATGTTGTCAGGCTTCAACAGCCAGTTAACTTGTAACTGGCAGTGAAAGGATCCCAAAGAGGGTTGGGGTGAAAGCCCCAGAATTAAAATGCCTTCTGGAACATCTCGTGTTGAGCAAATGGACAAGTGACAGATTCTAATAAAACACTAGTCCATCCTCTATGGAGTTGCCTGCTAGTACTGTAAGAAAATTACTTTATTGATAACTTGGCACTTTCATGCATTTCTTTTTTTTTGGTGGGGCTTGAAAATGGAAAATAACTCTTGGCACTTAGGTATAGTTAGTGAAATGTGTAGTCCTAGGCATCTTTGAGCAACTGAGCTCATTTAAGGCTGTATATGATCTGTCTAAATGGGAAGGAAGATGGCAATATAAACTATTAATTCTTCATGTTAAAACCTGTCAAGAAATAATTAAAGAAAAACCCAAAGTGTTATCCTAGGTGACTTTCTATGATTGGCATAGCTCATTGCTAAATGAAAGTGATAATATTGTCTTAAGCTTTCTAATTTGCAAAGCTGCAACAGTTTGCCAGGGCATGCAAGTAGTCGTGGATGACATCAGTGGATCCATTCCCTTCCCATTTTTTTTCTTTCATACTTGCCTGACAGATTTTCTGAATTTGAACATTTCTCTGGGAACTTTGAGTAACTTGCTTTCTCTTTTTGCTGCTCTGCTCCCAGGATGCCAAGTGTTTGACTTTGGAGATCTGAATTTCACTCAAGTTCCCAACGATGAGCTGTACAACAACCTGGTTCTGTACCCGCGGTCGGTGGGTTTGGCGGGTCAGGTGCTGGCGGATGCAGTGAGCAGGGCAGTGGCTGCTGGACACAGATGTGTGACTCTAGGAGGTGATCACAGGTGAGCTGTACTGTAAGCAATTACTGATTCACTCTGCAGGTTGACACTTGGACTATAATTAAAAAATAAGGGAACTGTGGAAACAACTTGGGGTCGTTTCCTGGCCGTACCATAGGGTAAGGGCTTTCAGGGTGGAACATAGAAGACAGCTACAAAAATCTAACCACCTAAGACAGTACTGCTTGATTTCAGACTGGTGTGTGATCTGCAGACATACAAATGAGGTTTTCTTGTTTGGGAAAGCCTGTGTGATCAGGTTCTTGGAGAGGAACTGCTGCAGTTTCCTTTTGCTGAGTATTTAGTGACATGTCTCTCCTGCCCATCGGCTCTTAGGATGGGTTTGTAATGTGTACACACAGACCACTCTGTTACAGATCTTCATCCTCTTTTTCACTAACCTTTGGTCTGAGAATTGGTAGAAGAAGGTCGGGCATGTAAGAATGAATTGTGGGGGGAAGATGCCATGACTAGAGTAAAAAATGAGTGAATAGCATGAGTGAGCACACAAGATTTTCTAGATCATTTGTATCTTGAATAGGTGAAGATTAGAGCATGGGAAGGGTGACAGCAGAGAGAGCACTGAGCTCTGTATTATCTGTTGCCACTGTCCTGTAGAGTTACTTGGAGTCTCCTGGAATCATGACAGTGGCATTGTGTTGAAACAATGACAATGTAGCTGACTGAAGTTGCAGAGAATTCCCATGGTCTTTGTAGTTGTTCTGAAGGAGAAAAGGTGACTCCAGACTTTGCTACTGTATTTCCAGCTTGGCACTTGGTTCTGTCAGTGGCCATGCACGGCAGCGCCCACACCTTGGAGTGATCTGGGTGGATGCACATGCTGATATCAACACACCTCTCACAACTCAGTCTGGAAGCCTCCATGGACAACCTCTCTCATTCCTCTTGAGAGAGCTTCAAGATAAAGTAAGTATCCTGATTGTACAGTGAGCTTACAAGGCATCCTCAGAGCATTCCACCATTTCTGGTGTGAGGTCCTTTCTTAGCTGCTGCAAGTGCAAACCTTTTCTATCCAAGTACAAGGAAAAATATGTATTACTGTGTGTGCGTGTGTGCACACATATACACAAGTGCCACATACACATGTGAATGTAGATAAACACACACTTAGAAACAAGAATGAGAAAAACCTTTCCTTTATGTTTGCACCCGTGTGTGCTGTGCAGTGAGCCAAAAGTTCACACCAGCTGTATGTAGCAGCTGACTGTGGTGCCCTTCCTGCATAGTAAGTGGGATTGTTGCTGAGGCTGGGCAAAAGTGGGAGCCTCCTCCCAGCTCAGCCTGTGAGAGCTGTGCTGAGCTCACCTCCAGTAACAGCTGGTTCCTGCATACCTTGCATGCTGCTTCTGCTTAGTTCTGCTCTTCCATGTTTTGACAACCTTGGGGCCTGACAGGGGCTGCTCCTGCATGACCTCTCCTAACTGGCTGCTTTGGTGTTGGCTCCACTGACAAATATTACAAATCAGTACAGCTGTACCTGTTTACAGTGTGCTTTTAAAGAGCTAGTCTTTGTTTTGGAAAGAGGTCAAATGATCAAAAAGAGCTGTTTACTGGGCCACATGGAATGTGCATGGCCCATTTTGCTGCTGTGAAGATGCTAAACAGTAAGCTAACCTAAGGCCTATGCACCCTTTCTGGCTGAGCTGGAGACTGTACCTTCCTGTACAGGTCACTCAGCATCTACTGGAGACAGTAGCAGCCTGTGCAGTGAACAGCTGGAACCTTTGCAGTATGATCTTAGGTACAACAATCTGCTCCTGCTAAAGCCTAGGCTGGAGAGTGGGAGCAGGATCAGCAACTGCAGGTGGAGAATGGATGCTGGAGCTGCAGAAAACCTGTCCATTTTATTTTGGCACTCTGCACTGCTAGTTACTACTCTTAGATTTCTTTTTTCTCTCTGGTAAATTTTGGGGGTGCTGTGTTGCAGGAAGTGTGCCTCTTCCAATCAATATCAAGCATGTTTAACATCTCTCTGTTTAGCATGGCAAAACTGCAGTCATCTGGTAAAGCTCTCCTGCTTTTCTCCTGCAAATTTTTTTGAGTGAATTCCATCCACAAGTCAGTGGAGTCATTTGGTGCTTTTATATACTACTCCCTCTTTCTAGTAATTCTTGTGTGGTCTCTACAAACATGCTGGAATTCCCAAAGTAGTGCAAAATTAATGGGGCTTCTTGGAATACCCCCCAGAACATGAGAAGGTTAATATAAAAGGTTACTGTATTTCTAGTTTCCTGCCCGTAAGTTAAAGGGGCTGATTTTCTTTGGTTTTGGTAACTGTATCCACTTTTGCAGGAGAGGTAGGAAGAACAAGGGGAAACTTTGAGGATTTTAGGGCTCACCTAAGGTGAACAGGTTTGTCTTGGTGGAACCAGAACAAAACCAAGTTCTTTGATAGCTGAGGAAGGAGGAGAAATTGGCTTCTTGTGTATATATTACTGACCTCTGGTCTGCTGTGCTCTGGTTTCTGAGCAGCATAGAAAAGCAGTAATTTATTTTTTTTAGAGGCACTGATAGAATACTGTGAGCTTTCTGAGGTCAGTGGGGAACAGGCCTCGTGCCAGCAGCAGTAGTGAAGAAAGTATAATTAGGCTATGCTTAGAGCCAAGCTGCTGAGGCATGGTGCTGGCTGTGAGCTCTCATCACGAGCCCACCTACGTTCCAGCTGTCAGGGCATCTATGCAGAAGCATCTAACCCCTCAGCCTGGATGTGCAGCTACACAAACAGGCATGTGCACTCCTTCAGGGGGTTTTCTTAATGTATGGTATTCCTGTTTAGAGGGAGGAAAACCAACACAGGTCCTGCTGCTACAACAAGACTTCTACAGCTGTATACATTTTTTAACAGCAGTAGCAGAAAACAGCTTGTCTGGCTACCTGTCTGACTCTGGAGTGAACTCTTATGTGTACACAAGTGCATGTGCCTCACTCTCATCCAAGACAGCAGTTGAGTTGATAATGGGACAAAAAAATTTACTGCCCTCCTTTCCTGACTGCTTCAGGGCTCCTGGAGCCACTCAAACTCACAAACTACTATTAGTGCCTCACCATGAAAACAGCTGCACCTTTGCCTTCACTATCAGCAACTCCTTTTCTGATGCCACAATGTACAAACAGAGCCTGCCAAAGGCACTTAAGGCATTCTGTTTTCTTTATTTAAAGCCAAAGAGGTGCAATTCAAAGTGGCAATATTAAACCTGAATCACTAGTAGAGAGTATCTGACAATATTACAAAGCCTGTGCTTGGTTTATGGTATAGTGATGGGTTTTGCAGATATTAGTTTCTGAAACCCAAATTATTTTTTCCTAGTGGTGTCCAGTTCATTTATCCTTCTGAATTCATGACCGGATAAGTTTCAGGTCATTGCCCAAGAGTAACACACTTTTATACTCTGTGCTAATTTAATCTCAATGTAGTTAAATATAACTATGTATACAAACAAATCTAATATTGTAACCAGAACATAATTAGTAATTGAGAAATGTAAGAGGGAAACAAAGCCTTCATGCTGCTTGACAGCTGTGTTGGCTGTAGCCATTTTCAGGGCTGGGACGGGAAGAAGAGAAATTTGAGTTAATTTAAAGCACTCCTAAAATTAGTAAATATTACTAACTGAATAATTTTTATAATTGCATACCATGACTACTTAATTATCAAGGCTCAAAAATGGTGACTTCATAATCTTCCAGTTGCTGTCCTAGACCTGTTCTCTTTAGTTGTACATTAAAAACCAGTATGAAGTAGCCCAGTGTGGAGACCCAACTTCTTGTCCTGCTCTGCTTTTTAAATTTCTTTTTTAACTTCCCACTTTGAATTTCTCCACCTTTAATGTGTTTTTGGAACAAAGTTTGCATAACTTTGGTGGTTCTCCTAAAAAACAGAAGTGCCTTGGTTTTTATTCTTCCATTTAAGCATGATGTACTGGGTAAGTTATGCAGCATTACCATTAAATGCACTGTGTAAGTGATGACATCTGAGTATCTAATTTCTTATCATTATCCCTTACACTCACTGATGCTAATTGCCTATTGCTTGTGGATTTGGGGTTTTTGTTCTTCTTCCTCTTCAAACTGGAGAATGTGGAAGAGTTAAAAACTTCATCCATTAATATTCAACTCAGGTAGTTTTACCACTTTACCCTAGTTGAATAGAGGAATGAAGGCATGGACTCAGGAAGCCAAACTCTGGTTTCTCTGTTTGGACAGAGAAAGGATGCTATAAATAAATACAAATTTTTGAGGGAAGCATTACATATAGTTTTGTTATAGATGTCATTAACCTAGTGCCAACTCTTTGCTTGCAGGTCCCACAGCTTCCTGGCTTTTCCTGGGTAAAGCCTTGCCTTTCGGCGTCTGATATCGTGTACATTGGTTTGTTGCTGAATAGTAAGTTGGTTGAGATTAAAGGATTTTTGTAAAGGCTGAAATCATGAGCTTGACATCATGTGTACAAGGATTGCTAGATTTAAGCTTAGATCAGTAACGATTGTTTTAAAATTATTTTGGCAGCTATATTTTGAAGAACTTTGACATCCAGTACTTTTCCATGAGGGATATTGATCGCCTTGGAATTCAGAAAGTAATGGAAAGAACGTTTGAACAACTGATGGGCAGGTAACAAACTATTACTGGATTTAAACTACTTTTGTTGACCATCTACTTCCCTGAAAGTTATGAAAGCGAAGGTCCCTTGATGTATGGCACAGCCTTAGTGTGACAGTGAAGTCTTGGCACTGACTTTAGTCCTTATCATCCACATCTTGAACTGGAACCATTTCACAGTGTTGGACAAAAAGCTATGAGACAGGATACATTAGTCACTAGAGTTGTGGCTCTGTTTTTTGCAATTTAGTTCTGTTTCTTAAGGAATTTTGCATTTTCTTCAGTTTGATAAGATGTTTGAATAAACTCAAGAGTCCAGGATACACATTATGCTTTTAAAAATACACACAGCAGCTTGACAGTCACGTGAATTCAGCTGTATGTGAGGTGAAAGCATTTGATGGCTTCCTCCTCAGACTGTGCTCACAGATCTGTCCTGATGGTGGCTGCTACCTTGGGTGCAGCTAGTGAAGGTCACTGTAACCACTCCCTTCCTGCAGTTCACTATTCCTCTCTTTGGTAACCTTGTTCAAGTTTGGAGAACAGGTCAGTGGAGTAAATCATGCTAGTTAGGAACAGAGGAAGAGGGTGAGAGAAAGGGTAACCTCACACCACAGGTTAGAACCTGTGCTGCATGCTGTCATTTTCTCAAGGTCTGCTCACCCTTCCTACCTGCAGCTCTACCACGTACAGAGATGCTAATCCAGATGCCTCTCCCTACTAAGCATCTTGCAGTAAGCTGGAAGTACACAGTCTACCAGTTAAATAACTCATGTGAGTGACAAGCAGTGTCTAATTTATTAAGCTGTCATCGGTTGGCAGACTTAATAGAGTGTAAGTAACTAACACTTTAGGTTTGAGATTATCCTTTACTTCTTCATCAGCTAGGCTACAAGGCAGGGTTTAGAGGCAGCCTTCAAATACTGACCTGAAAAACACAGAATGCCCCACTCATCTTGATGAGCTATCAATCAGTGAAATCCTCAAGCTTGGTGCTTTCTCCATACTAGATACCATGTACATCAGTGTTTCAGCCTTTCACCCTGGCTTTCTGTACAAAAGGAGAAAAGGCTGCATTGTGTCATACATTGCTCTGCATTTTTCCAACAAGAAGACAAATACCAGATAAGATGGTTAGAAGTACTTATCTTCAACCAAATCACACCTGAGCAGATACTCAGTGAAGCTAGAAAGACAAAATTCTGTTTTCCCAATGTACTGGGGAAAGTTATGAGCTAAGAGATGTTTTAAAGTCTGAAGATCTTTCAAAAAAAATCCTTCTAAATGTATGTGAGACATGGTGTAGGGCCCAGGGGAAGCCTTTAGCACCACAGCTGTTGATCAGCATGGACAGTAAGAAATGGAGGTAGAAAAGGTTTTTAAGGTTCTAAGACTGCTTCTCTTGTTTTATTCTGTCTCAGGAGACAGAGACCAATTCATCTGAGTTTTGACATTGATGCTTTTGATCCCTCACTGGCTCCAGCAACGGGGACTCCTGTTCTGGGTGGATTAACTTACAGAGAAGGCATGTACATCACAGAGGAAATACACAACACAGGTAGGTGCTGAGCAAGGACAGGACAAACTGCATAGAGCTCCTATTGGTTATGTTTTTCCTGCATAACTAGGTAGTAAGATAAATATACTCAAAGCAAAGGTGCCTGCAAAGTCAATTCAACCTTCAGTAAGGGGAAAAGAGGTTCTATGGTGTTTGAATCAGCAGCAACTCCGGCTTACCAAAAGGAAACAAATTACACAATATATCAACAACTAATGCCAAAAATCTCTAACACTGTTCCCTGTTCCTAAGCACTTGAGGTGAGATGCACAAATAGGCATCTGTAATAAAAAAATAATCTACAAACAATTTCAAACAGTATTAAGTTCCATTCTAGGATTCAAAGCGAACAAATCAAGCTTTCACAAAATATACTGCAGTTGACTCAACATATGAGGACTTTCTGCCTTATGCCATGGAGTTTTTATTTAATGTGTTTAAACAATGTTATTTGCAGTAAAAGTAGGAAAAAAATCCCAACCAGACAATAGATTCAATAGAATCACAAATAGGATGGCAAAAGATTACTAGGTAAGACTATATTATACCACGTAGTTTTTGGACTGTGAGAAAAGATTAACAAACGTTCTTCTCCTAAGTGTGCGTGGAACAAACTTACTTTTCCTGAATGCTAAAAGTATGAGTGAGTGAGGTAGTGATGACGTAAGAAAGAACCAAATTAAAACCACAAACTTGCACTGGAGAACAATAACCTCATCCCTCACCTAAGAGCCAATCTTAGCTGAGGAGTAGAGTTAGTCACAAGCCTGAATACCAGAATTGCTGCAATGAATAAAAGGCTGCAAAGACACCTTGCAGGACAATGTACCCTTTGTCACAGTAACAGAGCTGTAAATCATTTTCACAGGAATGCTTTCAGCTGTAGACATGGTTGAAGTCAATCCACTGCTTGGAGCATCTCAAGAGGCAGTGAATGCAACTGCGAATCTTGCAGTGGATGTGATAGCAACGTGCTTTGGGCAGTCGAGAGAAGGAGCACACATTGCTTTTGATGAACTCCCAACACCCAGTTCTCCAGATGAATCTGACAGTGAAGAGCAAGTGAGGATTTAAGACCCCATAGCCTTGGGTCTGTTGGACATTACAGAGCTCTGCTGAGGCACTTGAGTGGATAGATTGTCACCACTGGCAAATACTGTTACCTTCTTGATTTTTAAATAAACTAGCTTTTCCACTAATCGGTGGCTGCTTTATTACATACCAAGATTTATTCATTTAGTGAAGTATATACAAAATGAGACAATAAAATATTTATTACCTTCTTATTACTCATACCAGTAGTTCTGTATTTTCCTTTTACTCCCATTCTCTGTCTCTCTATGTCAGTACAGTTTCAGCTGAATGTGCTGTCTTGTCAGACAGTTCAATCCTTAGACAGTCAAAGGGAACAGACAGCCCATCCTGTTCTTCAGCAGTGAAAAAGCTCATCTTGGTCATGAAGATTCACTTGCGAAAGAATTTGTAGTAGACCACACCTCCTAGGATGGTCAGTTCCAGGATGATGATGATTGACAGCAACAACTTATTAGTGGTTACTCTAGAGTTAAGAAGTAAATAAAAAAATACTCTAAGATAGCTTCTTTTCCCCCTCATTTATGAAAACATCCTACCTCCTATAGGCATAGTCCCTGTTTCAGCTAGACCACATAGTGCTTTTCAAATAGCTCGTAACAAGCAGAAAGGGACAAACTGTAGTTTTACTACTCATGTTTTCCCAGAAATTGTTTCAACAGTAGCAGTTCTGTTCCTCTTCCCCCACCCCCACAGAAGGCAGATCACTCTGCTGTTTGTGCCTACTCGATTCAATTAAGCAAAGCTTATTATGGTGCTCTTATTATGAAAACTCTACAGCTATCATAACTTCCTTTAGAAATGGGCATAAAGGAAAGGTTGTCAGGGGATAAGTACTTACTGAAAATACAATCCATGAACTATTTTATAAGGTGAATTAAACAATATAGTTAAGAAACTGCAAGTCCACTTAAGTGGCCAAGGTTTAGTCATCAAAAAAATATATGGTCAGGCTCAGAGTTTCTCACAGGACAGCCTAGCTGCTCTAGGGCACTGCTATGGTCTAAACAAATTTGTCTGTGTCATCAGACATCTAACTCACTTAATGCTGCAGTGATTTATGGCACAGCTTTTTCCAGCCTGAATAAGGAAGAGTTGCATCTAAAGTCAACATTAGCAATTTACTGTAACTTGCTTATGTCCTCACCACAGTTTATCATGCAGGATGGTTAAAGACTCTACATTATCCTGACTAAGCAGCACAAATTCAGTAGTGTCCAACTGCCTGTACTCCATTAAGTAAAAACCAGAGAAAAACACACAAATTACCATCTGCATGTGGGCACACATTCTACTTACACGTTCCTTAAAACCTCCCTGACATTTTTTTTCCCCTAAAACCAGCAGGCACCAATGCTCCTTGCCCCGTGCTGCTGGCAGTCACACTACTCACCTCCTGGACATGGAGCGCAGAATCTTGCGACTCTTGCTCAAGTTCTCGCCTGTATTCACCAACTAAGAAGACACAAAAGTTATTTGTTAGTTGAACAAGCATACACCAAGCCTGTAAAGATGCACCTGAAAGCAGCTGGTGTTGAAATGCTGTGATTAATAACGGGACCAAGGATAATCATGGTCTAAAAATTCAGAGACAACACTGTTTTCTACACACAACAGCAGCAGGAAGCAGTGTCTCTCACTTTCTGCCTCTTTAGTTGATCTACAAATACCATAAAGTTGGTGTTAGCTCCTTTCATTAAATTTCATTTCATTATTCTATTTACTGACACCAGAAGAAAACAATGCTGATGTGTTCACTCACCCCAGTGCATACTGACCTGTTTGAAACGCTGTTCAATACCCAGCAAAGAAAGAACCATGGTGCACTGACAGGTCTAAGTGACCCAGTTAAACAGTGTTACCTGTTACAGGTATGAGCTATGAACTGTTAATAGATAATCCATTTCAGCTTTGTAATGCTCAGAAATTGTCTAGTATATCCAGTCAGCTATCAAGAAGCATGTAGTTAAGTGAGATTATAAACAACTGAAAAAGCTATTGCCTCACAGACAGAGGGAGGATTCATGATGTATGACCACTGGAGGTCTCCAGGTAAGATTTTGCTATTCCACTTCCAAAACTTCAAGGGGAGTGAAGGGCAAGCCAGGTCACTTACCTCACAGACACCTGCCTGCACAGTTCCTCTGTAGTTTAAACCATTGCCCTCAACTGCAAAACTGCATGTTACTTTGCACTAAGATGGACTATGGGAAGAAAACGACTGAGTCCACTCAAAGCTTACTAGATTTTCAGTCTTCACTATGAAAGATCAAGCAAGAAGAAACTCTGCTTCTAGTTCAGCAATACAATGCCTAACAGGCTCACAACAGAAGTCACAGACATGGTTTAGTGATGAACATAGCAGTGCTAGGTTAATGGTTAGATGCAATTTTAAAGGTCTCTTCCAACCTAAACAACTCTATTCTCCTATGAACAATCTGTTGATAGACTGAGACACCTGAAGGACTGTGATATTTGTTCTTAGAAACAGGACAAAAACTATCCCTATAAATCTTAAGATGAATTTCCTTTCCTGCTCTCCAACCCAAATTTGGGAACAGGGCAGATCAAATTCTGACTGAAATTATAAAACTACTTACATGAGAAAGCTACAGGCCTTGTTGCAACCAGTAGAGAAAACTCCCAAGAAAAGGGGTATTTTCATTTTGGCTGAGTGTGCTTACTTGCCAAACTCAGCGTCCCCTGCAAATAACTCACCTACAAGCTTTACACTCAGGATCCCTTGTACACACAGAAAATCCTATCAGTCTGTAACTTCAACAAATCAAATTCTCAGTTTTGACTATGTGTGCAAACAAAACAAGTGAAGTAGTTTTTAAAGTTTTCACAGTAGAAGCAGAGGTACTTGAACCAAGGATGAGGAATGGGCACCTTGTCTGACACCACTTTCTCCCTCCCTACAAATACTGGAAGGTTAGTAATTAAGTAATTACGCTTCTACGAAATTTAATTTTATTACAAAAACTTGCTAACTGCCTCCCAGATGGGAACTTTTACTAGTAACGTAGTGGTGGGCAACTCCTTAGCCGTTTTTTAAGCTGTAATTTTTTCAAGAATGCTATTTTTATTTTAGCAGGTTTATAGGTCTAACATCCAATCCTGCAGAGACAGAGTAGCAGACATTTGAGCACCATGCTTTGAGTGCTTCTACCGTAATCATTTTCCTTTCATGAGGACAGCATAGATATGTGGCCTCTAGGAACATCCATTGGATTACTATGCCTAGGGAGGTCTCCAAGAGTAATTACTGGCATCCAGATCCCCCTAAGCTAACACCAGGTTGTTTCAAAGCAATGCCCACAGTTTCCCTGCTTACCCTGCTCTTGGTGCGCTCCAGCTGCTCCCGCTGCTCCCCCAGTTCCTCTATTATATCCGTGCCGATCTGATCCGTCTCAGCAGCAATCCGGTGTGAGCGCTCGATGCTCTGACTGGCTCTGTTCAGACTGTCTGTGCCCTGGAGAAGCAGCACCCTCTGTGACTGCAGATGAGTCTGAAAAATAAACCTCTGCTCAGCTACTAAGCACAAAGGCTTCTGACATACTCAAAAGCTAGGACGTGACTCCATTTGTATCAGCCCTACCTGCTGCTCACGCTAACTGATGCAGCTCAGTCAGCTTTGACAGAGCCTTCTTCACATTGTAAGATTATGGCCAAATCTGGTTAAATCTCTAAAAAGGATACGTGGCTAAAGAGTTAAAACACTTACAAAAAACTGTCTTTGAAATAATTTACTTTCCCATCAAAGAACACTTACATGAAAATAACATCTTCCTTTCCAGATGCTAACTTTTCCTTCCATTCATATCTAAACTCAGCCTTATTTGTGACTTGACAGTTCGTTGTCAGGGAGATCATTAAGAGTTTACAGTCCAAAGGATTAGGAACAAACAGCACTAACAGATGGACTGCTAAGTAACAAAGATCCTCTTTTAATGCCAGTAGCCTGGGCTAGAGGACAAGAAATGTTTGCTGACCTTGGGGTCAAAAGTTAACTCAAAATAAAGTATTTTCTTAAGCTTCAGAAAGTCTAATTACCACACTGCTCTCAGGTTTTAGGGGAATCAAATGCAAAAATTTACCAAGCTACTGCAGAAGGAAATACTAAGGAAAGAGCCTCCCTCAAACCTTCCTTATCTAAGGCAGACAAAAGAAAATCCCTCCTCCATGAATTTTCTGCATAGATGACAGCACTTTGAAGATAATGAGATTCAATCTCACTAGCTCCGATGTATCTATGCATATCTGGTAAAAATCAGTGTGTTTCTTGCACTGCAGCAGCACAACCATAGTACACGAAGTGCCAGAGGATAACTCCTTATATTTTCTTGAAATTATTTACACTGAGATTGCTTAAAACAAAGAGCCTCTTCAGTGCATGACTCTCACTCTTTGCTAGCTTTGGAGACTACAACTAGATCAGTTAACTTCTTCAGTCACTAGCAGCACTTCTGCGTTGTCACTGCTGTAGTGGAATGATTATACGAAGCATTTCAGTACAGAATGAAGCACAAGTTACTAACCACGTGGCTTTAGTTCCATTTTGATTATCCTCATATCTTTGTTTTTGAACAGAAAAGCTCTCCCCTGACTTGCAGGTGTTCTTTGTCCTCCCTGAGACACTCGTGTTACAGGCAGAGAGATATATACAGGAGTTACACAAACACACAAGCTGAGTGGTTTAAAGTACAAACACTGTAAACAATACATCTGCAATATTGTTTTTAAACAATCACAGCAACGTTAAACAAAATTTACATCTAATCCTCACACTCTGTTCATTTTCCGTGGAGAAGATTCCGTATTTCGTATCGCTTTGACTTCCAGGGCCCAATCCCAAATCTGTGCTTCTCATCTCTCTCTGGAACATGGAGAGGTCTCTTCTGTAGGCTCGGATTTTGCTCATCATTTGGTTGCGGAACGGCAGCGGAGCATACTTCAGTTCTTCCTCCATTTCCCGCAGCTTCAACGAAAGAAAATCTGTTGATTTTTGAAAGCATCCAACCTAGTCTTACCAGCAGCTATACTCAAAACTCACCACCAGATGAAGGGATTCAAATGTTTTTATTGCACTGGGTGAGGGGATTAACCCCAAACCATACACCCCTATCTAGTACTGAGTACACCACACTGCCTAATGCTGTTCAGCCCAGAGGGATTTTCAGATACAGAAAGCCTCATGAAAAAATATTGCCAAGCTTAAAAGGTTGATTTTTTTTCCCCCTGAAACATCACTCTATAACTTCAAAATTTGCAGTTCTCACTTTCTTATAGTTTAAGCATTTATAGGATGGGTATCAGCTTCTCATCACATCTGTGCAACAGAGACAGAATCACAGAATGGTTTGGACTGGAAGGGACCTTAAAGATCATCTAGCTCCCACCCCCTACCATGGGCAGGGACATCTAAGAGACCACGTTGCTCAGAGCTCCATCCAACCTGGCCTTGAACATTTTCAGGGATGGGGCATCCACCACTTCTCTGGGGAACCTGTTTCAGTGAAGAATTTCTTCCTAATACCCAATCTAAACTTACCCTCCGTCAATTTCAAGCCATTCCTCCTTATTCTATTACTACATGCCCTTGTAAAAATTCTTTAGGGACTCTTTAGGTACCAAAAGTCTGCAATAAGGTCACCCCAGAGCCTCCTCTTCTCCAGGCTAAACAATCCCAATTCTCTCAGCCTTTCCTCCATAGGACACGTGCTCCATCCCTCTACTCAACTTCTTGGCCCTCCTCTGGACTTGCTCCAGAAGGGCGATGTCCCTCCTGTGCTGAAGCCCCCAGAGCTGGGTGCAGTACTCCAGGTGGGATCTCATGAGGGCAGAGTAGAGGGGCAGAATCACTTCTCTCAAACTGCTGGCCATGCTGCTTTTGATGTAGCTCATGACATGTTTGGCTTTCTGCACACTGCCAGGTCATGTCCAGCCTCTCATCCACCTGCACTCCCCAGTCCTTTTTGGCAGGGCTGATCTCGATCTCTTCACCCCTCAGCCACACCAGGGTTGCCCTGACCCAGGTGCAGCACCTTGCACTTGGTCTTGTTAAACCTCATGGAAAGTCCCAGGGGCCTCTCAAGCTTGTCTGGGTCCCTCTGGATGGCATCCCATCGTTCAGGTGTGGCAATCACAGCACTCAGCTGGGTGTCATCCACAAGGTGCTGAAGGTGCTCTCAATCCCTCTGTCTCTTGATGAAGACACTAAATAACACTAGTTCCCATATGGACCCCTGAGGGACACAATTTGTCACTGATGTCCACTGGGACTCTGAGCTGTTGACCACTGTCCTCTGGATGTGACCAGCAACCAAGTTCTTATCCACCTAAGAGTCCACCCATCAAATCCATGCCTCTCCAATTTAGAGAGAAGGATGTTGTGGGGGATCGTGTCAAAGGCTTTAAAGAAGTCCAGATAAATGACATCTGTAGCCTTTCCCTTGTCCACTGATGGAGTCACTAGGTTGGTCAGGCAAGACTTGCCCTTAGAGAAGCCATGCTGGCTGTTCGGAGCTGCTAGTAAAGAAAAAATATTACCCACAGATAATTCCTCATCCACTGAACAGTCCACCCTTTAAATCCGTATCTCTCCGATTTAGAGAGAAGGATGTTGTGGGAGACTGTGTCAAAGGCCTTACACAAGTCCAGATAGATGACATCTGTAGCCCCTCCCTTGTTCACTGATGTACTTACTCCATTGCAGAAGGCTACTATGTTGGTCAGGCAAGACTTGACCTTGGTGAAGCTGTGCTGGCTGTCTCAAATCTCATCTCTGTCCTCCATGTGCCTTAGCATAGCTTCTAGGAGGATCTGTTCCATGACCTTCCTAGGCACAGAAGTGAGACTGATAGGCTCCCAGGGTCCTCCTTTCTACCTCTTTTAAAGAAGGATGCAATGTTTGCCTTCTTCCAGTCACCTGTGACTGTCATGACATGGCAACCAGTGACAGGACTTGAGGGAATGGCATGAAGCTGTGTCAGGGGAGGTTTAAGTTGGCTATTAGAAAAAGGCTCTTCAGCCAGAGGGTGGTAGGGGACTGGAACAGCTCCTCAGGGCAGTGGTCACAGCCCCAAGCCTGACAGAGCTCAAAAGGCATGTGCACAATGCTCTCAGGCACATGGTATGATTCTCAGAGATGTCCTGTGCAGGGCCAGGAGTTGGACTAGATGATCCTTGTGAGTCTCTTCCAACTTGGGATACTCTGTGATTCTGTGACTTTTTCAAATGCCATGGAGAGTGGCTTGGCAACTACATCAGCCAATTCCCTCAGGACTCTGGGATGCATCTCAATCAGGTCCCATACACTTATGTGTGCTCAGGTTCCTCAGGTGGTCATGAACCTGATATTCCTTCAAAGGAAGGACTTTGCTGCCCCAGTCCTCGTCCTGCAGTCCACTCACTTGAGAGGTGTGGGAAGAGAGGCTGCTATTGAAGACTGGGGTAAAAAAAGTTGTTGAATACCTCAGCCTTCTCTTCCAAATTTATTGCACAGGTTAGCATGGCACTAAGTAGGGACTCTGAACATCTGGGCTTGGCAACTGGAGTCAGGATTTGTAAACCCTGATGCATTTTGAATGCACAAATTTTCACATCAATTTTCAATGACAGTTGTAACAAACTCACAATGCTTAAACCTGTATGCCAACATGAGCTCTTTCACAACATGAGCTGCACATCTCATACATCACCTACAGATACCCATCAATAAAGCCCAGAAGTTAGGGGAATAAAGCATCATGTTCACTTATGACTCAAAACCAACCTAACAAACAGCACATGAATATGAAAAGAAAGCTTAAGCCATAATGTTCTGCTTAAAAAGACAAGTCACATTGGCTTTTTTTGTGCTGTTCCTTGTCACCTTGTTCAGGAAACCTATACAATAGAGGTTTGAAAACTTCAAGATCCCTGATACTTAACCATCAGACTGTTAGAGAAAGATCAGATGAGCTAAAACCAACATGAAAAAAGACAGCAGGAGGGAATAAAACTCAACAGATCATCTACATGTTCTCCCTGCAGTCTCTAACAATTTTAATTGCACTTCTATCGCTCTCCTTTGTTCAACAAGGCAAAGGCAACATTCAAAATGAGCACTTAAAAGGCACATAAGAATGTCTGTCTGTATCTATAGGTGCATATACATATACACAAGTCTTAACAAACACAGACATACCTATCAGATCAATAAAACATTAAAAAACCCAAACATCTGCCTTCCAGAATAGGATCCATAAAAAAGTAACATTTGGAAGTGCTGCCCTTTTTAAGGCATCAGTATTTCAAACAACAGAGAGGCCAAAGCCCAGCCCTGTGCTCACCGTCTCATTTGCTTCACGCTGCTTCTCATCGAATTCTCGAACCAGTTTTTTCTTCTCCTCTGTCAAAGAAAGAGCAGTATGTCAGATAAAGTGCAAAGAAATCACAACAGAACTCCAACTCAATACATCAGAAACAAGGAAGCTGCCACGGAAGGCTGATTACCGAGACACCAGGTCAAAATTTATCGCAGATGGGAACAGGCTGTTCTTATGACAACTTTTCAAAAGGGAGTGGGCTGAGAGAGCAGAAACCACTCTTCCAAATGCTGGCCACTACCTTTGGTAGACAAAAGAAGTCATTTTTCAAACCTGAAATGTTTCCCTGACCTATTATCCTCTGATGTCCACTGAGAGAATTGCACATTGAAAAACATTTAGCTTGAAAGAGTAACAAAGAGGACACATTGGTAAACAGCTGACTAGTACTTCTTCTTTTTTGCACACATTTGGCAAGATTAGTGAAGGCTGAAACTGTAATTTGGATTACAACAGAACATGAAGTCAATCTGCATTCCTGGCAGATTGGGCACTCTGCATTCTCATGGTCATACAGTACCTAGGTACACAGGATTTATGACCTGAGATAAAAAATGCCATCGTGATAGCACCTCAGCTTCAGGCAAGACTTCCCTCTTCTGGAATGACATTAGTTGTTTGAATCAGACAACAAAACTACAGACAATTTTAGTTGTCTGAGACAGTTGTTAACTAAGACTCTTGTACCTAGGGCTTTGGAAACCAAAGAATGGGTTTCATCGTGTCACTCTATTTTTAAACAAAGCCCTAGGGTAAGTATTTTTCACGGGTTAAAATCTATCACACCTCTCTAACATCCACAATCAATGAAAGTATAAATCTGAAACTCCCCATATCTCAATGGAGCAAAACCACATGTTCTGTAAGCTTGTGCAAAAGCACTGCAGATGATCACCAGAGGACTCTTGTAGAATACTGCAAATGAAACCAAATTCTATCACCAGTCTGCACCTAGCCTGATTCATCTCTCTCAAAGAGTATAATTCAGTCTTAAATAAAACTTTGGGTAGCAAAAAGTGTAGACTGTCATCTTGGTAAAACTTCTCTAATTGGATTAAAGACAAAATTAAATACATAATAAAAATATCACTGCAGTAAAAAACCTACTTGATAATACCTTTTGGTAAACATAGTCCTCTGCAAAAGAAGCAGATTTTATACCATGAGCTCTCAACAGAGAATCAGAACCGATCAGAACATTTGTACAGCTGCTCTCACATACACAACATACCTAAGCTGTAGGCTTCCCTTCTCAGTTAGAATTCACATTAAGCCCCAGAACCTCAGACTGAATTAAAACCCATCATCTAAGATGCAGCTATGGTGTCACATAGCATAGGGAATTATTACAGACTGAGCTACATTCTGACTGTTAGTATGGGACACATTAGCTGATCCCAGGAAATGCAGTTTCATATCCCAGTTTGTTCAGGGGGAAATGCTGACTTACAATGTTCCTAATACACTCTCCTCAACTTCTTCCACGCTTTGCCACCATGTACATTTGTGCTGATGCCATTGTTTGTGCAGCTGGGTTGCAAGTGAAATCATGGACATGAACTGCAGAAAAACACTCCTTGGAAGTCAATAAGTGGTTTCATACAGCGCATTTCACTAAACTGATTTAAGCAGTGCACTCTAAAACTCACTGCTGCCTCAAACCCGTGGAAACTGGAAAAGCAGCATTTCCCTGCTCTGTGTCCCCCGAGAGGACTGAAGGAGACACTGCACTTATCAACATGTAGCCTAAGAAATGCTGGGTTCCAAAAGGCAGAGAATCATAGAATGGTTTAGGTAAGCCAAGTAGCAACAGCTTGAGACTTTCTGCCTATAGGCCCACAAGAAATCAGGTAACATGGCTTGAAAGTGTTTCCCCAGACCTGGGCAGTACACAGAAATGTCTGCACACCCCAAGCAGTTCCATTCCCATCAGTTTGGATTGGGCAGTGACTCCAAGGACACAGACAGAACTTTTGAAAAGCAACGAAAGTATCTATGCCACAGCAATGCTGTGGGTAGCCACATGCCCAGCAGCGTTTAACTGACTTATCTCCGGTCAGTTAGAGATTGCTGTGGGTAGCCACATGCCCAGCAGCATTTAACCGACTTATCTACGGTCAGTTAGAGAAGGATTCACTTTAAGACCAACTAACTGAAGTGATTTAGAGGAAAATACCTGTATCAGAAATGGATCCAGGCAGCTTAAAATGCCTTCTTGCAGACACCAGAAAAGGTGTTTCTAGAGTTAGGAACTCGTCATCTTGTTTATATAAAGTGAAACAGCATTTCCAAACCTCTGCCCCTCAAAGCTGTCCCAGGGACTCCCAAGATTCTGTCTTCCCTCAAGTTTTGAACCATGTCAATCATCTTAGAAGAGTATTCAAGGTATCTTTTTATCACCTCCTGAATATTTTAGGATCAGGTAACTCAAAAAAATTAAGAAATACCTCCCTCCCCATAAGTACAAGAAGCAAGCAAAGCACATTAGGAGAGTGGAATATCTCCACCAGAGAAACAAACTCCTGACTTTTCTTAAATTCTCTTAGAAACACTTTAAAAAAATATTACCAGGATTTTTGCAGCAACAGAGCTAAGGAATAGAACAGTCATATTAAAATTTCTCAACATCTGAAAATTCAGCTTGCAATTATTTGCAATCTGTTGAAAAAAAAACCAACCTACCAACATTGCAAAGACTGTTGCCTGTAAAACATTCCATTTAAACCCATGGCTCAGAATTAATTGCTACCTGAGTTTCATGGAAACACAACAAAGCTTTACTTCACAAAGAAACTGACCACTGTCCTCTCTACAGGGACACAAGCATTTCTACCAGAAAGGGTATGTCTTCTTCTATGCTTTTAATCTTTGTTGATCACTAGTGAAATGAAGTCAGCTTTGAAATCTGTCATCACCTTTCTTATACCAAACTTTCTGGAAATGCTGATGACAAGGACTGTGATCCTGAAATTAACTCACTGTTAAACAAAAAAAACAAGTAAGAAACAGAACATTAAGCTTTACACAGCCTGTGTTATCTAGAACAAACTGGTGTATTCTGAACAAACCATTTTCATGATTTTACACAGAACTGATCAATTGTGGGAGAATGACAAGACTATCTCAGCTGTGGGACAAAGCCTAAGCTGAGCTACAGCAGCTCATGATAGCTGTGTATCACATCTCTCACAGGAAGAGTTTAATCAGAGGCATTCAGTGACATTGGCAAAATTCTCCTCGCTAGATCACTTCCCTTTCTGGTTCTCAGAACACTGCCAAGTATCCAGAACTGACCTAGCAGCACAAAGTTTTAAAAAGAAGTTTCTGTCAGAGCATTTTACCCCTGGTGTGGTATAAAGAATACCTATAAAATCAGGTTTTGCTTCTAAGACAATTTTGTGTGGCTTCAAGGTTTTTTTCTATGTTGTGGGTAGATAGTGCACAAACCAGGCAAAATCTCCTCCAATAAGTCTGCAAGTACTTGTGGGCAGCTATGATAATAAAAACTGCTTTTAATTCTGCCGATGAGAGTTTAAACAACAGTCCAACACACACACAAACTAGCAAAACCA